>NC_090655.1:264190938-264483438 GCF_040937935.1 Hyperolius riggenbachi
ACTACGATTTTGCCTGACGTTTCTGTACCGTTGCCTGACTGACCTGTTACCGACATTGCCTGTACGACCACTCTGTACCTAGTGATAGTCCCTACCACTAAGGGCTATCACATAGGAGTACTCCTGTGTATTAATGTGCACTAAAACACGTGTGATCACACTCTGAATAAAATACTGACTACTGTGCTGATAGAACTAGTTCTGATTATCAGATATACCACTGACCATTACACATGCATATTTAAAAAGTTCAGACCCTTAGGTAACTATTTGTTTTTTGTTTTTTTTATAATTGTAATTTGTTTTTCCATCAAAAATTTTATTTGGGTAATTTTTTGGTATGGGAAATAAACAGTTAATTTAAAATGTTAAAATGTGTGTGAATTCCCTTCAAAAATGTTTGCAGATGTAGTTTTACTATTTGGCCACAAGCTTGAGTTTTTTTTTTTTTTAATCTTGTGCTTCTCGCTAACCGGAAACACAAGGAGGACAGGGAAACTTTTTAATGCAGAAAGACTGCAGCCTCTAGTAAGAGCGCTTCAGTTTTTCTGCTGGGGGTTTTGAACGCGCCGAAGTGTGGCACCGCTGCAGAGCAGCCGCCTGGACGGGAGGATCACGTCTGGGCGGCTGAAATGGTTAACTCTTCAAATGCGCAGAGCTGTTCGTCCGCTCCTAGACATTCTAAGGGAGAAGCAGATTTCTCATGAAGGCAAAATGGTCCTACTATACAGCTCAGATGACCTTCAAAAGTTCAGGAAAATACTAGATCTATCCACCGTACAGCTAGATGAGTGGCCCTTAACCACTTTACCCCCAGCGGTACGAATTTCGCCGCCCCTTTTTTCCCTCATAAAAAACCAGGGACGGAGAAATCCGTACCTTCCGCGCTACCGCCGCTGTCCGCGCTCCCGCCACTCGTGCGCGCGCACCCGCCGCTCGTGCACGCCGTCGCCCGCTCGCCCGGAGATCAATGAATGGGAAAATCCATTCCCGTTCGTTGATCTAGCCCCCGCAATGATCTGCTGCTTCTTTCAGAAACAGCGAGATCATTGTGCGTCTCCCAGCCTCCTACTGCTTCTTTCGGACGCTTACAGGTCGCATGTAAACAAACATTCTGTGGCCATCTTGTGGCCAAATAGTAAACTACACCCTAAAAGCATTTTACATATACAAACATTACATTTACACAATAAATTAACTCATTACCTCCCACACTCCCCAATTTTTATTTTTTTTTTGTAATTAAAAAAAAAAAAAAAAATACAATTAAAAAAAAAAACATAAATAGTTACCTTAGGGACTGAACTTTTTAAATATTTATGTCAAGAGGGTATAACACTGTTACTTTATAAACTGCGGGCTTGTAATTAGGGATGGATGCAAAACTGAAAAAAATGCACCTTTATTTCCAAATAAAATATTGTCGCCAAATATTTTTGGCATCATTTAAATGGTTTTATAACCGGGACAAATGGGTTAATACATTTCATGGGTTTTAATTACAGTAGCATGCTTTATTTAAAAACTATAATGGCCGAAAACTGAAAAATAATAATTTTTTCCCACATTTTTTCGTATTTCCCCATTAAAACACGTTTAGAATAAAATAATTCTTGGCTTAATGTCCCACCTAAAGAAAGCCTAATTGGTGGCAAAAAAAACAAGATATAGTTCATTTCATTGGGATAAGTAATAATAAAGTTATAGACGAATGAATGGAAGGAGCGCTGAAAGGTGAAAATTGCTCTGGTGGTCAGGGGGTAAAACCCCTCAGTGGTGAAGTGGTTAAAATCTACCAAACCATCAACAGGCCTGACACAGAAACCACGATGGGCTACAGTCAACAGAAAAGGGAACAGATGAAAGGCTTCATGGTACTGTTTCTACCCTCAACACCCACACTTAGCTACCTACATGGAATCGGGTATATCCTCTAAACAAGGTACTGTTATTGTTGTCTCATTTAATCCCCAAGTGCCAGGACTTATTCCTATAGAGGATCTTGCCCTCTCCTTCCCCTCTTTTTCAAATTTCCCACGCGCGCGCTTGAACTACAGCTAGATCCAGACTCGCTGCCACACTCATACAGCATACAATCACAGCCAAGCATGGAGACTCTGCTCAACCCTTTTTTCCACCCTGTGCCACAGCACCTTACACTTGGCTATATCTGCATCAGCCCCCGATGGATATCTGTTAATTTAGTTAACGCTAGTTATTCAAAGCTTTCACTCATGACCAGCCGAAATAATATACGTGGATTTAACTAACATTATTAAAAGGCAACGGGCTTAACACTTTACATCTTCGAGGTTGCTATTATCAGACTCCGACCCCAATCAGCCCGGCTGACCCTCATTAACCAGCAAGTGCTTTCTAACGGGTCCATGCTGTACTTTATACGAGCGCAAAGGGTTAATGCTACGCGTTCCCCGGCAGGGACATGGCTAAGGGGATTTTTGTATCAGCACAAAAAGCTTTCATATATGTTGTTTTGCTCTTATATGTTATCTCTTTCTAAGTTACATCTGTTTTATGTTCACAACGTTCCTTCAGTTTAAGAAGGGTTATGATATAAACGACTCATTCATATGAGTTTTTGGAACCTGTATTTAAGACGATGTCTACGGGTATAAAATGTTATACAGCATACTTATTAGATGCAATATTAAGCTAATACATCACTGTAGTACAGGCACCTTATGTTTTAGGTTAAGATATTTTTCTCCCAGATAGTGTTACTAACTTCCAGCTTTATAAATAGAGACGGCTCTACAAAGAGTCCTGCGGGAGCTCACGTGTTTGAATATGTGTGAGAATTCATTCCACGTGGGTTTCCTCTCCCCACTCTATGATACACTGGTTCCGACCAGTTCCGATGCTCTAAAGAAGTTCCCTACGAGGATAGTTCCCCTCCTTGTGTTTTTCTTTCATATCAGTTCCCATTCCCTCTCAATATCTAAACCTTCCCATGTCACTCAACTTCCCTTCCCTCGCCACCAATCTGTTAGGCTTAGATCCACTTGTTACGTGAAGATAGCAGTACTCCATTATATGTCCGCACCACAGACTTAATGATGACTGCAAGATCAGTGAGAAGCGACTTCAACTGCGCCACTTATAATGTAAAGTGGTTTAACAACCCAAACAAGAGATCGCAGATTCTCTACCATCTGCATAAACAGAAAATTAAAGTAGCTATGCTACAGGAAACACATTTTCGCAGTGACTCGACTCCTTCTATAAACAAACGTTTCTATAACAGATGGTATCACAGTACCTTTCCTGAGTCAAAGTCGAAGGGTGCTTCAATAGGCTTACATAAAACATTCCCCTTGACAGATAAAGAAAATATGATAGACCCGCAAGGCAGATATGTATTCCTTAAGGGCAAATTAGATGGCAAATCGATTACGTTTGCATCCCTTTATCTACCTAATACCAATCAGGGGCAGCATCTTTTAAGGTATCTGAACAAACTAGAATCTTTTGCGGAGGGCGTATTGGTGGTTGGCGCTGACATTAACATGTGCCTGAATCCTAAGATGGATTCCTCTAATGAACAGGACCACATCCCACAAAATTTAAGATTGCAAATCAAGAGGAAGTTGTTAGACCTGCGTTTGGTGGACAGTTGGAGGGTGTTTAATCCTGTTGCCAGAGACTACACATTCCAATCAGCACCACAAAACTCCTTCAGTCGTATAGACTATGTATTTGTGTCTCACAGTCTATTGAAAAAAAAATATATCTGTGGAAATAGGCCTCCATTTGTGGTCAGATCACTCCCTGGTTTATTGTTCTCTCACTTTATCCAGAGACAATAAAAGAGAATTCCAATGGAGGTTAAACAATAATCTATTAAAAGATATGGCTTGTCTTAACGACATTAAAAAAGCTATTTCCAACTTCCTCATTGACCATATTAATGATACAACCGCACCACCCATTAAGTGGGAAGCTTTAAAGTGTGTGCTGAGGGGGTCTTCATATCACATGGCGCTAGGATTAAAAAAGAAAAAAATGGTAAAACTTCTTCCCTTTTAGTGCAATTAACAGAATTAGAAAACAAACAAAAAAACGGTAATGACACCTCGGGAGCTGCTGCACTTCAGCTGTCCAACAAATGACAAGAACTCCTATCCTTACTGGATGAAAACTCCTTGAGAGCTAGAGTGAAGTATAAAGGCACAATGTATGAAAAAGCAGATAAATGCGGCACGCTGCTTGCCTCTTACTTACACCCTAGAAGCAATCAGTCTTCCCCATGTCAAGTCTCCTAATTCTGAAGCCCTGAAGCACAAATCAACTGAAATAGCTGAAGCTTTCAAAAACTATTATCTGGAACTCTAAGGGCTCGATTCACCAAGCGGTGCAAAGTGTTAGCACCGTGGTGAAAAGGCCCTTATCACGCCTAAAGTCACTTTAGGCATGATAAGAAGAAACTCGCGCGAAGTTGCCGCGCGCAAAGTTTTGCGCGCGCAACCGCGCGCGTGCGCGCGCAGCGTCCCCGCTTCGCGCGAAGCTCCCATTAAGCCCTATGGGACTTTGCGCGCGCTCTCACGCGCGAACGCGCGTTCGCGCGGTAACTTCGCGCGAAGAGCAGGAAAAAGCGGTGATAACTCAGTGGTGAAAAGGTCATCACGCCTAAAGTCTTTTAGGCGTGATAACTGGGTTATCACCGCTTGGTGAATCGAGCCCTATAACTTGAAGGCCAAATTCCACAGCCTAGACGCTGAGACTTTATCAAATGAGATCAAGGAATACATATCCCACACCAAACTGAAGCAATTAGATGTTGAGGCCATAAAAGAGTTAGATAAAGGGCCTGATTCACAAAGCGGTGCTAACAGTTTGCACCCTGGTGAAAAGCCCTTTATCATGCCTAAACTCAGTTTAGGCATGATAAGTTTAGGTGTGATAAGTTTAGGCATGATAAGTTTAGGTGTGATAAGTTTAGGCATGATAAGTTTAAGCGCCAACTGCGTTAGCACTGCAGTGCACAGCTGATCAAAAGTTTTACGCTAGCAAAGTCTGGTGCACTTTGCATAGAGTTTAATGGCGCTGCTTTGCGTGCGGGACTTTGCAAGCGATCTAAACTTATCTAAACTTAGCATGCCTAAACTTATCACACCTAAACTTATCATGCCTAAACTTATCACACCTAAACTGGCTTTTCACCAGAGTGATGCAATGGTTATCATGCCTAAAGTCTCTAACTGGGTTAGCACCGCTTTGTGAATCGAGCCCATAGACTTCACAGAAGCCGAAATATCTGTTGGTATTCAGTCTCTCAAGAATGGTAAAAGGCCTGGCCCAGACGGCCTGTCGGGAGCATTTTATAAAGCCCTTTTAACCGAACTCACTCCCATTCTCAGTAAAGCCTTTAACCTCCCTAGCGTTCTGGACGAGCTGAGCTCGTCCAGAGACGCTAGAGGGCACCGCTCAGGCCCCGCTGGGCTGATTTTGATAATTTCTTTTTCAAACATGCAGCTAGCACTTTGCTAGCTGCGTGTTTGCCCCGATCGCCGCCGATCCGCCTCTACCCGACGCGAAAGAGGCCCCCCCCCCCACAGACCCCGTGCACAGCCTGGCCAATCACCGCCAGGCTGCGCTTTGGGGTGGATCGGGAGTCCCAGTGACGTCATGACGTCGATGACGTCACTCCGTTCGTCGCCGTCGACGGGGGAAGCCCTAAAGGAAATCCCATTCAGAACGGCTAGCTACATGATAAAAAAAAAAAAAAAATCGGGCGAAAAAAACCCTCCCGCGGCCATGAGGCCACGGGAATTGAAACGCCCAGCAGGTTAATGCGATCTCAGCCAATTCACCTTTCCCCAAACAATCATTACAAGCCCACATAGTAGTGATTCCTAAGCCAGGAAAAGATGCTAATCACTGTAGCAATTATCGTTCTACCTCACTTATAAATCTCGATATCAAATTATACTCCAAAATTATAGCAGAAAGGCTTCAGCCTCTCCTCCCCTCAATCATTCACACTGACCAGGCGGGCTTTACACAAGGTCGAGAAGCAAGGGATAACACCCTCAAGACTATCTCCCTTATACACAAAGCTATAAATGAAGGGAAGCAGATGTGCCTGCTTACTATTGATGCGGAGAAGGCGTTCAACAGGATTCATTGGGGTTTTCTTAGAGAAACGCTTACTCAAATTGGGCTGGGGCACAATCTGACTCACAAGATTCTAGGTCTCTATGACGGACCCTCGGCTAGGGTCAGGGTGAACAGGATCCTGTCGGACGCCTTCCCCATCTCCAACGGGACGAGGCAGGGGTGCCCCCTGTCTCCAATGCTTTATATTATGTGTATGGAACATTTTGCAGAAGCCTTAAGGAATAATCCTGACATTAAAGGCTTATATTCTGGTGACCAGCATTCTAAATTAGGGCTCTATGCGGATGACTTACTCCTTTTTATAACTGAACCACAGATCTCCTTACCAAATTTCTTGTGAGAGGGCTTTGGGTATCTTAGCAACTTCAAGATTAATTTATCTAAATCTGAAATCCTTAACATCACTATCCCTTGACACAAAGCAGAAATCTTGAAGTCCTCTTTCCCTTTTAAATGGGCAACCCGTTCCATAAAATACCTAGGAGTCCATATCCCAGCCAACCTCTCGGAACTTTATCATCTAAACTATACCCCCTTGTTGGCCAAAAAAACTTCTGATCTCCAAAGTTGGTCCAAACTAAAAATTTCCTGGCTAAGCAAGGCAAATGTTCTCAAAATGGACATATTGCCTAGGCTACTATATGTTTTCCAAGCCATCACAATAAACATTCCAAAAGAGTTGTTTTTTTTTACCAAACTTAGAAATTCAGTCATATCCTTTCTTTGGGGCGGGAGAAAATCTTGTTGCCACTTCAACTTGCTCATTAGACCCAAATCTGAGGGTGGACTGGGTATCCCCTGCTTCAAAAAATACCATGAAGCTGCTCAATTGATACTAATCTTGGATATGTTCCATAACGGTGAGCATAAGCAATGGGTTCCTATCATAACCACAGACTCCCCGCTAGATCCTAGAGCACTCTTATGGACTAATAAAAATCTCAGACCACCTAGCTAGGAATGTACTACCTTTCTGGGTCAAATAAATACTAGAGGGGTGGGACAGAGCCAGACCCGCATATAACTTGTCCTCCATTCCCATCCCCCAACTAGCATATTAGATAACCCGCAATTCAGTCTATTTGTACAAGCTCCTCGGGTCATGGGTAGGGATAGAAGTTCCTAGCCTCAGAGTAGACATTTTCTCTCCTGGGGCTCCTTGACCGCACCTGAAACTTGGGTTTCCGCAGATTCCACTCAACCCCCCCCCCCCCCCACCCTCACTGGTTTGAGAAACTTCAATTCCAGGGGTTCTATAGAGACTTATCTAAGGCTGGGAACATACACAGTGATCTTTTATTCTTTGAACGGCTCTGCTCCCTGCAGGGCAAACCTGAGCACATGATATCGCAGGTCTACTCTATCCTGGTCTGCTCAGTGGGGGAGAATAATTTTGAAAACATACAAAATAAGTGCCATAATGACTTAGGCAAAACTCTAGATCCAGAAGATTGGGAAAAATCTTTCACCCTCTCCCACAAATCTTCTCCTTCAGTCCTTGCTCAGAAAATAAATGACCATATCTTCTGTAGGTGGTGTAGAGACCCCCAAACCTTACATACTGTAGATTTGATCCGCAGACCTCCGAGACTTGCTGGAGATGCTCACATCAAACGGGTACATATTACCATATCTGGTGGGCATGTGAAGATATCCAGCCCTTCTGGAAACAGGTGTTCAAGCTTCACACTCTTCTGTACTTATCCTCCCTCCCGTGTACCCCAGAAATAGCATTATTATCTATTTTACCAGGTACACTTAAAAATATCAAAAGAATCTATATTCCGCTTCATTCTGATATGCGCTAGACTAGAGGACTGCTGGTCGCCAGACACTGGAAAAGCTCCAGATGCCCGTCTGGAACAGAATTACTCCATGAAAGAAATCATTTAATGAGACTAGATGAATTTATGTTATCAGCCCAATCCAAACAGGATGTCTGGAGTCTGGACTAATAGATGGTCAATCTGGATCGATTTCAGAGACGCAGACCAACCTATCGAATTCTGCAACACCGTCTAATCCCTCAACCATTACCTTCTGTAATCTGCCTGTTTCATGTTACGGTTTACATAAAGTATTTACATGGGATTTCTAGGTCAGCTTTGAATTTTTAAGCCCATTCCTTGTTCCCTCCCCACCTTTACTTTTCTTTCCCTTTATCTCCTCCCCCCCCCCCCCCACTTACCTTGTTAACCTCTTGACGACCAGCTAACGCCGATTGGCGTAAACTGGTCGTCTGCGGGTTACCATGGAAACGGCCGCCCGATCGAGCGGCCTTTCCATGTCAGTTCACGGAGGGTGTCTCCGTGTACAGCCGGAGAGCCGCCGATAGCGGCTCGCCGGCAAAATGTAAACAGGCGGGGAAGAAATCCCCGCTGTTTACATCATACGGCGCTGCTGCGCAGCAGCGCCGTAAGTCAGATCGGCGATCCCCGGCCTCTGATTGGCCGGGGATCGCCGCCATATGATAGGCTGAAGCCTATCCCACAATGCGCAGGACGGTTATCCGTCCTGCGCAGCCCAGCAAGGGAGAGGGAGGTAAGGGGAGGGAGGGAGCGCACAAAACGCTGCGGAGGGGGGCTTTGAGGAGCCCCCCCCGCTACCCACTAATGGCCGGCGGCGATCAGACCCCCCCAGCAGGACATCCCCCTAGTGGGGAAAAAAGGGGGGTAGTCTGATCGCCCTGCTGCACTGCTGATCGGTGCTGCGGGCTGTAGAGCCCACGCAGCACCGATCAGTGAAAATTCCCCTGGTCGGCAAGTGGTTAAATCTACATAAATGGATCCAGCGGTACCAATGTGCAACTGTATTATGATTTTGATTTATTGTAATTTATATTTCTATGCAACACTTTATTAGCTGTTAACTTCTGATACAACGTGTTTGTTAGTAAACTTCTGATGACCAGATGGCATTGTTTCTGCTGTTTTCTTTAATAAAAATAACATTTTCAAAAAAAAATAATTTTTAGTTTACCACTTTTAGACCCATAAATCCAGACAGAACTGCATTGCCAGGGAGCTTAGACTGGTTCTAGTCACTGCTCCTAAAACTGACATATCTACTTTTTTTATTCCTAGATTTTCATAGTCTGCATAGTCTGATAGACGACTGCATACAGGGCCGGATTTACCATAAGGCACTGGAGGCACTTGCCTACAGGCGCCTGATGACAAAAAGGCGGCTCACTCTTTCCTCAAGTGCCTCCCGCCCTCTTTCTCTATGCAGAGTCCCGAGCGGAGTGCAAATGAGATAACCCACCCAGTTCTTAGCATTCCACTGATGAGATCTCAGTCTGAGGCAATTTAATACTGAGGTTACCACTGGCTACCTAATACTAAGGGGCACCTGTAGCTACCTATGATTGGCAAAGGTAGTAAGGGAAAAGTGACACCTGGGACAGCCAGCATAATTGCATTGCAGTTTGGGAGTTTGTAGGTTCATGGAGGGCGGAGTCTGAGGTGCCAGGACATCTGTGCCTATAGGCTCCTGTGATGTAAATCCGGGCCTGACTGCATAGTCTCCTTTCCTTTCCCATTCACCATCCAGTTCCCTCACCTAAGATGGCCGCCTCAGCTTCTCCTATCGTACTGCCCATGTGCACACAGAACAGGGACATCACATGCATGCCACTCCCCCCTCCACTCACACTGGACAGGTGCTTCCTCTGTAGTTACTTCTGCATTCCGCGCACCAGCAGCACAGAGGCATCCTGCCTGCTAAGAGCTCGTGGTCCGGTAACTAGGCCTATTTATAGCTCCTCCTTACACAGCCTCACTGCTAACAGGACAGGACAAATAACTTTTATATTGCGCTTTTCTTATGGTGAACTCAAAGTGTCTTTTTTTCTTTGGGCAAATTATCCTAGCCTAGCACAATGTCATTTGTGTGATATGTATATATGTAGTGTATGTGTAGATGTGTGTATCCTAGCCTAGCACCAGGTCATTTGTGTGGTATGTATATGTGTAGTGTATGTGTAGATGTGTGTATACTAGCCTAGCACCAGGTCATTTGTGTGATATGTATATGTATATGTGTAGTGTATGTGTAGATGTGTGTATACTAGCCTAGCACCATGTTATTTGTGTGATATGTATATGTGTAGTGTATGTGTAGGTGTGTGTACACTAGCCTAGCACCATGTCATTTGTGTGGTATGTATATGTGTAGTGTATGTGTAGGTGTGTGTATACTAGCCTAGCACAATGTCATTTGTGTGATATGTATATGTGCAGATGTGTGTACACTAGCCTAGCACCATGTAATTTGTGTGATATGTATATGTGTAGTGTATGTGTAGATGTGTGTATCCTAGCCTAGCACCATGTCATTTGTGTGATATGTATATGTGTAGTGTATGTGTAGATGTGTGTGTATATAATAGCCTAGCACCATGTCATTTGTGTGATATGTATATGTGTAGATGTGTGTATACTAGCCTAGCACCATGTCACTTGTGTGATATGTATATGTGTAGTGTATGTGTAGATGTGAGTATCCTAGCCTAGCACCAGGTCATTTGTGTGATATGTATATGTATATGTGTAGTGTATGTGTAGATGTGTGTATACTAGCCTAGCACCATGTCATTTCTGTGATATGTATATGAATAGTGTATGTGTAGGTGTGTGTATACTAGCCTAGCACCATGTCATTTGTGTAATATGTATATGTGTAGGTGTGTGTATCCTAACCTAGCACCATGTCATTTGTGTGATATGTATATGTGTAGTGTATATGTAGATGTGTGTATACTAGCCTAGCACCATGTCATTTGTGTGATATGTATATGTGTAGTGTATGTGTAGATGTGTGTATCCTAGCCTAGCACCATGTCATTTGTGTGATATGTATATGTGTAGTGTATGTGTAGATGTGTGTATCCTAGCCTAGCACCGTGCCATTTGTGTGATATGTATATGTGTAGTGTATGTGTAGGTGTGTGTATACTTGCCTAGCACCATGTCATTTGTGTAATATGTATATGTGTAGTGTATGTGTAGATGTGTGTATACTAGCCTAGCACCGTGCCATTTGTGTGATATGTATATGTGTAGTGTATGTGTAGATGTGTGTATACTAGCCTAGCACCATGTCACTTGTGTGATATGTATATGTGTAGTGTATGTGTAGATGTGTGTATCCTAGCCTAGCACCAGGTCATTTGTGTGATATGTATATGTATATGTGTAGTGTATGTGTAGATGTGTGTATACTAGCCTAGCACCATGTCATTTGTGTGATATGTATATGAATAGTGTATGTGTAGGTGTGTGTATACTAGCCTAGCACCATGTCACTTGTGTGATATGTATATGTGTAGTGTATGTGTAGATGTGTGTATCCTAGCCTAGCACCATGTCATTTGTGTGATATGTATATGAATAGTGTATGTGTAGGTGTGTGTATACTAGCCTAGCACCATGTCATTTGTGTAATATGTATATGTGTAGGTGTGTGTATCCTAACCTAGCACCATGTCATTTGTGTGATATGTATATGTGTAGTGTATATGTAGATGTGTGTATACTAGCCTAGCACCATGTCATTTGTGTGATATGTATATGTGTAGTGTATGTGTAGATGTGTGTATCCTAGCCTAGCACCATGTCATTTGTGTGATATGTATATGTGTAGTGTATGTGTAGATGTGTGTATCCTAGCCTAGCACCGTGCCATTTGTGTGATATGTATATGTGTAGTGTATGTGTAGGTGTGTGTATACTTGCCTAGCACCATGTCATTTGTGTAATATGTATATGTGTAGTGTATGTGTAGATGTGTGTATACTAGCCTAGCACCGTGCCATTTGTGTGATATGTATATGTGTAGTGTATGTGTAGATGTGTGTATACTAGCCAAGCATCATGTCATTTGTGTGATATGTATATGTGTAGTGTATGTGTAGATTTGTGTATACTAGCCAAACACCGTGTCATTTGTGTGATATGTATATGTGTAGTGTATGTGTAGATGTGTGTATACTAGCCTAGCACCGTGTCATTTGTGTGATATGTATATGTGAAATGTATGCGTAGAGGAGTGTATACTAGCCTAGCATTGTGCCATTTGTGTGATATGTATATGTGTAGTGTATGTGTAGAGGTGTGTATACTAGCCTAGCATTGTGCCATTTGTGTGATATGTATATGTGTAGTGTATGTGTAGATGTGTGTATACTAGCCTAGCACCATGGCATTTGTGTGATATGTATATGTGTAGTGTATGTGTAGATGTGTGTATACTAGCCTAGCACCGTGTCATTTGTGTGATATGTATATGTGAAGTGTATGTGTAGAGGTGTGTATACTAGCCTAGCATTGTGCCATTTGTGTGATATGTATATGTGTAGTATATGTGTAGATGTGTGTATACTAGCCTAGCACCATGCCATTTGTGTGATATGTATATGTGTAGTGTATGTGTAGATGTGTGTATACTAGCCAAGCACCATGTCATTTGTGTGATATGTATATGTGTAGTGTATGTGTAGATGTGTGTATACTAGCCTAGCACCATGTCATTTGTGTGATATGTACTGTATATGTGTAGTGTATGTGTAGATGTGTGTATATTAGTCTAGCACCATGTCATTTGTGTGTATGTGTAGATGTGTGTATACTAGCCTAGCACCATGTTATTTGTGTAATATGTACAGTATATACAGTAGAATCTTCTTATAGTAAACTCTGATATAGTAAACCTCTGGATATATCAAACTCAGTCCTCAGAACCCAGCAAATGTGTCTGTATAAATATACAATATATAACCAATTATGATATAGTAAATTACTTTTTTTTTTGGTTCCCTGGAGTTTACTATAAAGTAATTCCACTGTATGTACTGTATGTATGTATCCAAGTGGATATATATATATATATATATGTGTCAAAATATATATTTTGTGTGTGTGTGTATATATATATATATATATATATATATATATATATATATATATATATATATATATATATATATATATATATATATATATATATATATATATATATATATATATATATATATATATATATATATATATATATACACAGTTGATGTATACACATGTTTTACTTATAGATCTACTACATTATATTATGATTATTGTATACAGGCATTTATTTGTTTATGAGTGTGCAATTTATTTCCTATTTCTTTGTTATGCCTTTACTATTGTATTAATATATATGCTTTTATGGGGCGTAATTAGTTAATACCTGACAAGATACATCACTGGTCATGTGACACAATTATTTTAATAATAAGGAGTATTTAAACAAACACCAATGCATTATTATTCGAAAGATTGACTTTCTATCTATTAGATATCATTGCACTTTTTTTAATTGAACTTTTAGCTTATTGTCTTATCTCTCTTAGTTGCTCCTGTTAATTGCCTGAAGAAGCTGGTAAAATACCTACAAAACGTGTTGCACTGTTTTGTGGAGTTACAAGTATACAATAAAATCTGCCTGAATTAGACAATTCAAGTCTTCAGTGGAGAGGTAAGTCCAGCACTACTTCCCACATTAAACAGTTTTTAGTGATATTAGCCACTTAAGCCCACAGGGTTGAAATTTTTTTGCATCTGAGCAACTTTCACCTCCCATTCATTTGCCAATAATTTTATCACTACTCATCACAATGAATTGATCTATATCTTGTTTTTTCCGCCACCAATTAGGCTTTCTGTGGGTGATACATTTTGCTAAGAGCCACTTTACTGTAAATGCATTTTAACAGGAGGAATAAGAAAGAAATGGAAAAAAATAATTATTTCTCAGCTTTTGGCCATTATAGTTTAAAATTCATACATGCTACCATAATTAAAACCCATGTACTTTATTTGCCAATTTATCCTGCTTATTACACCATTTAAATTATGTCCCTATCACAATGTATGTCGCCGATATTTTATTTGGAAGTAAAGGTGCAATTTTTCAATTTGCGTCCATCACTATTTACAAGCCCATAATTTAAAAAAAATATATTAATATACTCCTTTGACATGCGTATTTATAAAGTTCAGACCCTTAGGTAACTATTTATGTGTTTGTTTGTTTTTTTGTTACTGTAAAAAAAAATTTTTTTTAATTAAAAATTGTATGTGGGTAATTTTTGGTGTGGGAGGTAAACAGTTTATTTTGAATGTAAAAAGTGTATATGTCTAATGTGAAATGTATGTGGGTGTAGTTTTACTATTTGGCCACAAGATGGCCACAGTCAAATAGTCCTGGGAGCGATCGAGCTCGCTCCCAGGAAGAAGAAAGAAGACTGAACTTTTTGGCACGCAGAAAAGCTGCAGCGTCTGGAGAGACGCTGTCGGCTTTTCGCCGGGGGGATGCGATCGGTGAAAGGGATCTATAATCCCTTTCACTGTTCACTTGGGTAACGGCCCAGCATTACCATTATCCTCCAGTATGTAATGTCCACACCCCAGTAATGCCATTTCTCCCCCAGTATAGCCGTATCTTCCCTGTGTCCCCCAGCATTGCCAGGGAGGTTAAACTGGTTCTAGTAACTCCTCTTAAAACTGATATATCTCTATTTTTTTTATTCCTATGTTTTTATAGTCTGCATAGTCTGATAGTCGACTGCATGGTCTCCTTTCCTTTCCCATTCACCATCCAGTTCCCTTACCTAAGATGGCAGCATCAGCTTCTCCTCTCGTACTGCCCATGTGCACACAGAACAATGACATCACATGCATGCCCAGGGCCGGGCCGAGGCTTAGGCTGGAGAGGCTCCAACCTCAGGGCGCAGTGTAGGAGAGGGCGCAGAATTCATTCAGCTGTCATTCCTAATTGTGTTTGAAGCAGAAAGAAATAAGAAAAGGGGATACATGGCAGTGACTGCAAGCCAGATAACTAGATATTAAGGTGTTGGGGAGGTTGTGGGCCCTGTGGCACCTCTTAGTCTAATAGCAATCAGTGTGTGAATGCTGGGGTGGCAGGGATGGAGGGGCGCACTTTGGTGTCTCAGCCTTGGGTGCTGGAGGACCTTGTCCCAGCTCTGTGCATGCCCCTCACCCCTCCACTCACACTGGACAGGTGCTTCCTCTGTAGCTACTTCTGCATTCCGCGCCAGCAGCACAGAGGCATCCTGCCTGCTAAGAGCTCGTGGTCCGGTAACTAGGCCTATTTATAGCCTCGCTGCTAACAGGACAAGACAAATAACTTTTATATTATGCTTTTCTTATGGTGAACTCAAAGTGTCTTTTTTTCTTTGGGCAATTTATCCTAGCCTAGCACCATGTTATTTGTGTGGTATGTATATGTGTAGTGTATGTAGATGTGTGTATACTAGCCCAGCACCATGTCATTTGTGTGATATGTATATGTGTAGTGTATGTAGATGTGTGTATACTAGCCTAGCACCATGTCATTTGTGTGATATGTATATGTGTAGATGTGTGTATACTAGCCTAGCACCATGCCATTTGTGTGATATGTATATGGGTAGTGTATGTGTAGATGTGTGTTTACTAGTCTAGCACCATGTCATTTGTGTGATAAGTATATGTGTAGTGTATGTGTAGGTGTGTGAATACTAGCCTAGCCCCATGTAATTTGTGTGATATGTATATGTGTAGTGTATGTGTAGATGTGTGTATCCTTGCCTAGCACCATGTCATTTGTGTGGTATGTATATGTGTAGTGTATGTGTAGATGTGTGTATACTAGCCAAGCACCATGTCATTTGTGTGGTATATATATGTGTAGTGTATGTGTAGATGTGTGTATACTAGCCTAGCATCATGTCATTTGTGTGATATGTATATGTGTAGTGTATGTGTAGATGTGTGTATATTAGTCTAGCACCATGTCATTTGTGTGATATGTATATGTGTAGTGGTATATGTGTAGTGTATGTGTAGATGTGTGTATACTAGCCTAGCACCATGTCATTTGTGTGATATGTATATGTGTAGTGTATGTGTAGATGTGTGTATACTAGCCTAGTACCATGTCATTTGTGTGATATGTATATGTGTAGTGTATGTGTAGATGTGTGTATACTAGCCTAGCACCGTTTCATTTGTGTGGTATGTATATGTGTAGTGTATGTGTAGATGTGTGTATACTAGCCTAGCACCGTGTCATTTGTGTGGTATGTATATGTGTAGTGTATGTGCAGATGTGTGTATACTAGCCTAGCACCGTGTTATTTGTGTGATATGTACATGTGTAGTGCATGTAGGTGTGTGTATCCTAGCCTAGCACTGTGTCATTTGTGTGATATGTATATGTGTAGTGTATGTGTAGATGTGTGCAGGGGCGTCGCTAGCCCTGGTTTGGGGGGGCACGTGCCCCCAATCTATCCTGGGGTGCCACGGATATCCGCCCGGCCCCCTCTGGCAGCGGCTCCCTCCAGCCGCCGCCGCGTCACTCAGACCTCAGGATCAGGCGGCGAGCCGGCGACCAATCGTGTGGGCGCTAGGACCCAGCGCCCGCACTGATATGCGGAAGTGACATCACTTCCGCATATCGAGCGGGTGCGTCCAGCGCCTGCTCTTATTGGTCGGGTAGCCGCTGATCCTGAGGTCTGCTACAAGGTAAGGGGGGTGGGGGGGGGAGCAGCGGCGGCGGGGGGGCCTCCCTGGCACTCACTCACTCCCTAAAGGGGCTCCCCCTGGCACTCACTCACTCCCTAAAGGGGCTCCCTGGCACTCACTCACTCCCTAAAGGGGCTCCCCCTGGCACTCACTCACTCCCTAAAGGGGCTCCCTGGCACTCACTCCCTAAAGGGGCTCCCTGGCACTCACTCACTCCCTAAAGGGGCTCCCTGGCACTCACTCACTCCCTAAAGGGGCTCCCTGGCACTCACTCACTCACTCCCTAAAGGGGCTCCCTGGCACTCACTCACTCACTCCCTAAAGGGGCTCCCTGGCACTCACTCACTCCCTAAATTGGCTCCCCCTGGCACTCACTCACTCCCTAAAGGGGCTCCCTGGCACTCACTCACTCCCTAAAGGGGCTCCCTGGCACTCACTCACTCCCTAAAGGGGCTCCCTGGCACTCACTCACTCCCTAAAGGGGCTCCCCCTGGCACTCACTAACTCCCTAAAGGGGCTTTCTGGCACTCACTCACTCCCTAAAGGGGCTCCCCCTGGCACTCACTCCCTAAAGGGGCTCCCTGGCACTCACTCACTGCCTGAAGGGGCTCCCTGGCACTCACTCACTGCCTGAAGGGGCTCCCTGGCACTCACTCACTGCCTGAAGGGGCTCCCTGGCACTCACTCACTGCCTGAAGGGGCTCCCTGGCACTCACTCACTGCCTGAAGGGGCTCCCTGGCACTCACTCACTGCCTGAAGGGGCTCCCTGGCACTCACTCACTGCCTAAAGGGGCTCCCTGGCACTCACTCACTGCCTAAAGGGGCTCCCTGGCACTCACTCACTGCCTAAAGGGGCTCACTGGCACTCACTCACTGCCTAAAGGGGCTCCCTGGCACTCACTCACTGCCTAAAGGGGCTCCCTGGCACTCACTATCGGGGTCCCTGTCACTCACTAGCTAACCTGGGGGTCCCTGTCACTCACTACCTAATGTGGGGTCTACCATATTAAGGGGGGATTCTGCCTATTTATGTGAAATGCTGTCTATTTATGTGCCTCATGACTGCTGAATTTGTCTTGTTGGGAGCCTTATGACTTGTTGGGGGCCTCAAGATTGCTGAATTTGTCTTGGGGGCCTCATGATTTGTTGGGGGCCTCATGATTGCTGAATTTTTTGTTGGGGGCCTCATGATTTGTTGGAGGCCTCATGATTGCTGAATTTGTCTTGTTGGGGGCCTCATGATTTGTTGGGGGCCTCATGATTGCTGAATTTGTCTTGGGGGCCTCATGATTTGTTGGGGGCCTCATGATTGCTGAATTTCTTGTTGGGGGCCTCATGATTTGTTGGGGGCCTCATGATTGCTGAATTTGTCTTGTTGGGGGTCACATGATTGCTAACTGCGAGACTATGGGAAAAGCTAAATCCTTATCATATGAGACAATAGCATTAAACCTACTTTTTTAGCTTTTTAAAACAGAAAATAAAACTGGGAGGTTCTAAAAAATTGAATACATTTTTCAGGAGTAGGATGGATGGAATTGTTTATCTTCACAGTTTATTTTCAACTTGGATTTTCCATAATGTTCATGTATGAGTTAAAACGTTTGTACAGTATTTAGTTTAAATTGTGGTTGCCACTTTGCGATAGATAAGTGACTTTTGGGTTGCAGTTTGGGCACTCTGCCTCCAAAAGGTTCGCCACCACTGTCGTAATCTAATGTCCCACCATTGCTAGGTTCATGTAAATTTGTTTCCACCCGGCCGTTACCACACCTATATTCTGGTCCATGGCCCACCCATTTTTCGGTGCGGCACGATAAGCACGCCGCACAACGTGATCCTCATATTTTTGGCACGCTAGCTGCAGTGTGCTGAATTCTGCTGCCTACAGTATGTACAGTATACGCTGTTCTCTAGTTGCTGCACTATGTGCTGATTTACCTCCAGTGTGTACAGTGTAAGGTGTTACTCTGTGCCTTTACTGATTGTAAACCAGCTATATTGTATGCTGATCCCTGCTACTTTCAGTATGTACAGTATTAGCTGTAAAGCCTGGTACACACATACAATTTTGATTAGCCAATTTTAGCTCTGTTCATAAAATTCATTGTCTGTTGGCCCACTTACTGCACGGGGGTGGTAAAATTGGGGGTCAGTAATTGACCAATCAAAATTGTATGTGCGTATACATCTTTGATCTATGCCTATACTGATTGTAAATTATCCAAATAAAGGACAGGGGGCTCCATCCAATATTTCGATGGGCAGGCCCGTTATCTGCAGCTTACACCGCTGCTAAGTTCATGTACATTTAGCCCCACCCATGGCCACGCCCACTCACCACATGGCCACGCCCATTTTTTGCCAACTCCCCGCCCGGTGCCCACAGGTGCCCCCGATCTCCAAGGACCCTAGAAACGCCCCTGGATGTGTGTATACTAGCCTAGCACCGTGTTATTTGTGTGATATGTATATGTGTAGTGTATGTGTAGATGTGTGTATCCTAGCCTAGCACCATGTCATTTGTGTGGTATGTATATGTGTAGTGTATGTGCAGATGTGTGTATACTAGCCTAGCACCATGTCATTTGTGTGATATGTATATGTGTAGTGGTATATGTGCAGTGTATGTCTAGATGTGTGTATCCTAGCCTAGCACCATGTCATTTGTGTGATATGTATATGTGTAGTGTATGTGTATGTGTATATAACTGCCTAGCACCATGTCATTTGTGCGATATGTATATGTGTAGTGCATGTAGGTGTGTGTATACTAGCCTAGCACCATGTCATTTGTTTGGTATGTATATGTGTAGTGCATGTAGGTGTGTGTATACTAGCCTAGAACCATGTCATTTGTTTGGTATGTATATGTGTAGTGTATGTATAGACGTGTGTATACTAGCCTAGCACTATGTCATTTGTGTGATATGTATATGTGTAGTGTATGAGTAGATGTGTGTATACTAGCCTAGCACCATGTCATTTGTGTGGTATGTATATGTGTAGTGTATGTGTAGATGTGTATATATTAGCCTAGCACCATGTCATTTGTTTGGTATGTATATGTGTAGTGTATGTATAGACGTGTGTATACTAGCCTAGCACTATGTCATTTGTGTGATATGTATATGTGTAGTGTATGTGTACATGTGTGTATCCTAGCCTAACACCGTGTCATTTGTGTGATATGTATATGTGTAGTGTATGTAGGTATGTGTATACTAGCCTAGCACCATGTCATTTGTGTGGTATGTATATGTGTAGTGTATGTGTAGATGTGTATATATTAGCCTAGCACCATGTCATTTGTGTGATATGTATATGTGTAGTGTATGTAGGTGTATGTATACTAGCCTAGCACCATGTCATTTGTGTGATATGTATATGTGTAGTGTATGTGTAGATGTGTGTATCCTAGCCTAACACCGTGTCATTTGTGTGATATGTATATGTGTAGTGTATGTGTAGATGTGTGTATACTAGCCTAGCACCATGTCATTTGTGTGGTATGTATATGTGTAGATGTGCCTAGCACCATGTCATTTGTGTGATATGTACTGTATATGTGTAGTGTATGTGTAGATGTGTGTATATTAGCCTAGCACCATGTCATTTGTGTGGTATGTACAGTATATACAGTAGAATCTTGTTATAGTAAACTCTGATATAGTAAACCTCTGGATATAGAAAACTCAGTCCTCAGAACTAAGAAAATGTGTCTGTATAAATATACAATATGTAACCAATTATGATATAGTAAATTACTTTTATTTTTTGGGCCCTTGAAATTTACTATAAAGTAATTCCACTGTATGTACTGTATGTATCCATGTGTGAGTATATACAGTGTGTATATATATATATATATATATATATATATATATATATACATATACACGCACACACACACACACACACGTTTTTACTTATAAATCTACTACATTATATTATGATTATTGTATACAGGGATTTATTGGTATATGAGTATGCTATTTATTTCCTACTTCTTTGTTATGCCTTCGCGATTGTATTATTATAAATGTTTTTATGGGGTGTAATTAGTTAATACCTGACAAGATACATCACTGGTCATGTGACACAATTATTTTAATAATAAGGAGTGTTTGAACAAACCCCAATGCATTACTATTCAAAAGATCGACTATCTATCTATTAGATATCATTGCACTTTATTATTGAATTGAACTCTTAGCTTATTGTTTTATCTCTCTTAGTTGCTCCTGTTAATTGCCTGAAGAAGCGGGTAAAATACCTACAAAACGTGTTGCACTGTTTTGTGGCGTTACAAGTATACAATAAAATCTGCCTGAATTAGACAATTCAAGTCTTCAGTGGAGAGGTAAGTCCACTACTTCCCATTTGAAACTGTTTTTAGTGCTTTTTAGTCTTACTGTCACTTATTTCCCAGTATAGCCATGTCCCCCCTGTTTCCCCCAGCATTGCCATTACCCTCCAGTATGTAATGTCCCCACACCCCAAAATTGCCATTTCTTTCCCAGTGTAGCCATGTCCCCCCTGTGTCCCCCAGAATTGCCATTATCCTCCAGTATGTAATGTCCCCACACCCCAAAATTGCCATTTCTTTCCCAGTGTAGCCATGTCCCCCCTGTGTCCCCCAGCATTGCCATTATCTTCCAGTATGTAATGTCCCCCCACTCCAGTAATGCCATTTCTTTCCCAGTGTAGCAATGTCCCCCCGCTGTCCCCCAGCATTGCCATTATCCTCCAGTATGTAATGTCCCCCACCCCAGTAATTCCATTTCTTTCCCAGTGTAGCCATGTCCCCCTGTGTCCCCCAGTATTGCCATTATCCTCCAGTATGTAATGTCCCCCCACCCCAGTAATGCCATTTCTTTCCCAGTATAGCCATGTCCCCCCTGTGTCCCCCAGCATTGCCATTATCCTCCAGTATGTAATGTCTCCCCACCCCAGTAATGCCATTTCTCCCACTGTATAGCCATGTTCCCCTGTGTCACACTAACATTACCATTATCCTCTAGTATGTAATGTCCCCCACCCCAGTAATGCCATATCTTTCCCAGTATAGCCATGTCCCCCCAGCAATGCCGTTATCCACCAGTATGTACCGTATATACTCGCAAGCAAGCCGACCCGCATGTAAGCCGACCCCCCCACTTTTACCCCAAAAAACAGGAAAAAATGATTGACCCTCATGTAAGCCGGGGGTAGGAAACGCTGGCCGCGTGATCCCCCCAGTATGTCCCAGTATAGCTAGTATAGTGCCCAGTATAGGTAGGCAGTGCTCAGTATAGCAAGTAAAATGCCCCAGTATAGCTAGTATAGTGCTCAGTATAGCTAGTATAGTGCTCAGTATAGCTAGTATAGTGCTCATTATAGCTAGTATAGTGCTCATTATAGCTAGTGAAGTGCCCCAGTTTAGCTAGTATAGTGCTCAGTATAGGTAGGTAGTGCTCAGTATAGCTAGTAAAATGCCCCAGTATAGCTAGTATAGTGCTCAGTATAGCTAGTATGGTGCTCAGTATAGCTAGTATAGTGCTCAGTATAGCTAGTGAAGTGCCCCAGTTTAGCTAGTATAGTGCTCAGTATAGTGCCCCATTATAGCTAGTATAGTGCCCCATTATAGCTAGTATAGTGCCCCCAGTATAGCTAGTATAGTGCCCCCAGTATAGCTAGTATAGTGCCCCCAGTATAGCTAGTATAGTGCCCCCAGTATAGCTAGTATAGTGCCCCATTATAGCTAGTATAGTGCCCCCAGTATAGCTAGTATAGTGCCCCCAGTATAGCTAGTATAGTGCCCCATTATAGCTAGTATAGTGCCCCCAGTATAGCTAGTATAGTGCCCCATTATAGCTAGTATAGTGCCCCATTATAGCTAGTATAGTGCCCCATTATAGCTAGTATAGTGCCCCATATAGCTAGCATAGTGCCCCATATAGCTAGCATAGTGCCCCAGTATGGGTGGGTGCGTAGGTGCTGTCCCTCCCCGCTCCCCCTGCGGCCGCCGCTGATGCTATTACCTTAGGCGGCGCCGCTGATGCTATCCCCGTCCTCCTCCGGTAGTAACTCATTCACAGCAGCGCGCCTCTCGCTGCTGTGATGACGAGGAAACCATAGAGAGCGGCTTCCTGTAGCGCGATGCCGTTACTATGGGAACCGCTCTCTATGGTTTCCTCCGTCATCACAGCAGCGAGCGGCGCGCTGCTGTGAATGAGTTACCGGAGGAGGACGGGGATAGAGGCAGCGGCGCCGCCTAAGGTAATAGCAGCGGTGGCCGCGGGGGGAGCGGGGAGGGACAGCACCTATCCACCCACCCACCCACACATGACTCGCAAGCAAGCCGACCCCCCAACTTTTGGCCCACTTTTGGGTGGTCAAAAATTCGGCTTGCTTGCGAGTATATACGGTAATGTCCCCACACCCCAGTAATGCCATTTCTTTCCCAGTGTAGCCATGTCCACAATCCATTTCTCCCCCCCCCCTCCAGGCAGAGTAGTAAAAGGAAGGATTTACGTTGGTTTTTAGCTACCTGTCAGTGTGTGCTCCAGTCCTCTGCTCCCATTAGCCTCTCTGCCTCTTTTCTCCTCATCCAACTACCACTACCAGCACTGCTGTAACATCACAGGAATGGTAACAGTGGGAGGTGGATGTGGGAAGAGAAGGCCAGCTGGAGAGTAGGCAGAGGGAGGACAGGACTGCAGCACGCTGTGAGTATAGTACATAGGTAGCTATAAACCAGCTTATTATGCTTTCCTGCAATACTCTGCATGGCCCTACCACCCACAAGTGACAGCAATAGGGAGTGCTGGGATGAGGGAGCATCCTGTATTGGTAGTTTCACCAATGACAACTGTACAGCCTAGATTATTCTCCTCTTATTATCTATCAAAAGGCAGCAGCATCCTGTACACATCACATCACCACATCACTGAGGATGGATGAGGACCAGAGTCACATGACTGAGAGGATATTCAACCTCACCCTGGAGATCATCAATCTGCTGACTGGAGAGGTGAGGAGGATTCTGGGAGGTCACATGACATCACTCTTATCTCTATTCATAAAAAACACCTGAACAGAGAGGTGAGAAGGATTCTGGGAGGCCAAATGACACCACTCATCTCTATTCATAAAACGCACCTGAACAGAGAAGTGAGAAGGATTCTGGTAGGCCACATGACACCACTCTTATCGCTATTCATAAAACACACTTGACCAGAAAGGTGAGGAGGATACTTGGATATTATATACCTTTAGGTTGAGAATCCTATTATTTTTTAGAGTTGGGCCGAACCTCCGATTTTAGGTTCGCGAACCGGGTTCGTGAACTTTCGCGGAAAGTTCGGTTCGCGTTAAAGTTCGCGAACCGCAATAGACTTCAATGGGGATGCGAACTTTGAAAAAAAAAAAAATTTATGCTGGCCACAAAAGTGATGGAAAAGATGTTTCAAGGGGTCTAACACCTGGAGGGGGGCATGGCGGAGTGGGATAGATGCCAAAAGTCCCCGGGAAAAATCTGGATTTGACGCAAAGCAGCGTTTTAAGGGCAGAAATCACATTGAATGCTAAATGACAGGCCTAAAGTGCTTTAAAACATCTTGCATGTGTATACATCAATCAGGTAGTGTAATTAAGGTACTGCTTCACACTGACACACCAAACTGTTCACTGAACAGAACAGGTATGCAGTGGCGGGTTCACAGAACAGGTATGCAGTGGCAGGTTCACTGAACACAACAGGTATGCAGTGGCGTGATCACTAAACAGGTATACAGTGGCGGGTCCACTGAACAGAACAGGTATACAGTGGCGGGTTCACAGAACAGGTATACAGTGGCGGGTCCACTGAACAGAACAGGTATACAGTGGCGGGTCCACTGAACAGAACAGGTATACAGTGGCGGGTCCACTGAACAGAACAGGTATACAGTGGCGGGTTCACAGAACAGGTATACAGTGGCGGGTCCACTGAACAGAACAGGTATGCAGTGGCGGGTTCACAGAACAGGTATGCAGTGGCAGGATCACTGAACAGGTATGCAGTGGCAGGATCACTGAACAGGTATGCAGTGGCAGGATCACTGAACAGGTATGCACTGGCAGGATCACTGAACAGGTATGCAGTGGCAGGATCACTGAACAGGTATGCAGTGGCAGGATCACTGAACAGGTATGCAGTGGCAGGATCACTGAACAGGTATGCAGTGGCAGGATCACTGAACAGGTATGCAGTGGCAGGATCACTGAACAGGTATGCAGTGGCAGGATCACTGAACAGGTATGCAGTGGCAGGATCACTGAACAGGTATGCAGTGGCAGGATCAATGAACAGGTATGCAGTGGCAGGATCACTGAACAGGTATGCACTGTCAGGATCAATGAACAGGTATGCACTGGCAGGATCACTGAACAGGTATGCAGTGGCAGGATCACTGAACAGGTATGCAGTGGCAGGATCACTGAACAGGTATGCAGTGGCAGGATCACTGAACAGGTATGCAGTGGCAGGATCAATGAACAGGTATGCAGTGGCAGGATCACTGAACAGGTATGCACTGGCAGGATCAATGAACAGGTATGCACTGGCAGGATCACTGAACAGGTATGCAGTAGCAGGATCACTGAACAGGTATGCAGTGGCAGGATCACAGTACAGGTATGCAGTGGGCTGAGGGCTCACTGAACAGAACAGGTATGCAGCCAGGAAGAAGTTAAGCCTAACTAATCTTTCCCTATGAGAGACTGCAGCAGCTCGCCCTACTCTTACTAATGCAGGCACACGAGTGGCCATAACGGCCGCCGCTGCCTGCCTTATAAGGGGGGGTGGGGCTCCAGGGGCTAGTGTAGCCTAATTGGCTACACTGGGCCTGCTGACTGTGATGTAGAGGGTCAAAGTTGACCCTTAGGTGCATTATGGGGCGAACCGAACTTCTTCCGCAAAACGTTCGCGTGCGGTACCCGCACGCGAACCACCTAAGTTCGCGCGAACCACGTTCGCCGGCGAACCGTTCGGCCCAACTCTATTATTTTTCTGCTATGGAAAAATGCACAACAATGCAAGTAAATGGGGTAGTTTCCATATTATGCAATTTTCTGTTTGCCTTAAGTGCATAAAAAGAACTCACAGCATGCTGAATTATTTTGGACATGGTTTACCATGTAATGATTGTCAATTATGCTAGATGCATGCAAAAATTTGCGTAAGCTATCATGACAAATTGTACTTTATATGGAGAACTGCATGCAACATGTAATATCCTTGTGGAACAAACAGCCTTACCTTTATTTTTGTCTCTTTTACTAGGGGTTTAAATTACCAAAAATTGCAATTGTTGCACAATTAACTGCACAGGACTCTCTGCACACACCGTCTCCCATCCCAGTGTCCCCTCATTACTGCCTGATACCATATTCCCTGAGACCAGAGAGGAGGAAGAGGAAGAAGATTCTGGAAGTCATCAGGAAGATGATGGAGCTGCTGACAGGAGAGGTGAGCAGTGCTGGGAATTATGGGACATTATGCAGTAACAACAAGGGGTTTGTCTGGGTAGTGACTGTATCATTGTGTGTGTCAGGTTCCTATAAGGTGTCAGGACGCCGCTGTTTATCTCTCCATGGAGGAGTGGCAGTATATAAAAGGTCATAAGGACCTCTACAAGGACATCATGATGGAGAATCAGACAAGCTTGAGTTTTTTCAAGATGGATCAGAAGATGATTGATTTAAATGACACTATTTTGAACTTTACCTTTGAGATCATCAATCTACTGACTGGAGAGGTGAGGAGGATTCTGGGAGGTCACATGACATCATTCTTCACTCTACTAATAAAAACACCACTGACCAAAGCGGTGAGAGGTTCCTGGGAGGTCACATAACATTATTGTTGGTCTTTCTTTACAGAGTTTTCCTTCAGTGAAGTCTGGGGATCATGTGACCATCACGGTGCCCCCACCTCACATCCTAATTTCAGAGAATCAGAATAAGCAGAAGATTCTGAAAGTCACCAAGAAGATGATGGAGCTGCTGACAGGAGAGGTGAGTAGTGCTTGGAATTATGGGACATTTTCCAATCACAACAAGGGGTGTGTCTGTATGGTGACACTATTATTGTGTGTGTCAGGTTCCTATCAGGTGTCAGGATGTCAGTGTCTATTTCTCCATGAAAGAGTGGCAGTATATAGAAGGACACAAGGACCTCTACAAGGACACCATGATGGAGAATCAGCCGTACCTCACATCACCGGGTAAGAGATGTAAAGGAGAGACCAGAACGGAGGGTTACCTAGATCCCCCTCATCTGATAATCACATGGTGACAATGGATGCGATCCAATTCACTTTTTATTCTAAGTTTTCTCCTAGGTGATAACTTTACATTTTCTGTTTAAAATAACTTTTGCACTTTGCAAGTGAAAAAGTTCCAAAAAGTAGGTGAAAAAGTACTGTCAAGTTTATTCTGAGTATTTTCTTGCGGCTTTAACCACTTCCCCTCCCCCGGGACGAGTAACTACATCCCTGCATAATCCCATATCTCCGTGCAGGGATGTAGCTACTACGTCCCTCCCCACCACGCACTCCCGCTCACCCCTGTGCTCGTTACCACCACCGATGGTTAGCCGGGAGATCATTCTCCGTGTGAATGACCACCTCAGTCTATGAGATGGTGCCGTCATTCACAAAAGCCGATACTTACATGCAGGGATGAGATGCGTTCCACCACTCACTACCACATGTCCTCCTTCCGGCAGAAGGAGGAAGTGCAAAGTTCTGTAGTGAGTGATGTAACGTGTCCCATATGTCACGTATGACACCAATGACACGCGTAGGATCCACGGACATCTGGGATCTCTCGCGGTCACAAGTGGAGTAATTAATCTTTATTAGAATTCGGAATTCGAGTAGATCACTACCCAGAAGCCCATCCCTCCTTACACGTCCAGGTATGTACGAGGACATCTTGTGGCCAAATAGTAAAACTACATCTAAAGCCTTTTTTTTTGTTTTACTAATAGGCCTTTTTTACCATTTAAAATTAACCCTTACCTCGCACACTCCCCAATATTTCCCCCCAAAAAAATGTAATTAAAAAAAAAAATAGTAAAAAAAATATACAATTGGAAAAAAAAAAACATAATAGTTACCTTAGGACTGAACTTTTTAATATGTATGTCAAGAGGGTATATTACTGTTACTTTATAAATTATGTGTAATGTCAGGCTTGGCAAGTTATCAGTTCACAGCTCAGCTCCTATGCCCCAATCTATCACCACCTTCTTCACCCTATGTGGCGCGTCCCCGCTTGAACGGGAGGTGAGGAAACAACACCTGCCCGACTTCGGTTACACCCAGGCCTTGTAGGTGCAAGGTATAGGAGCTGAACGTAGAGTGAACTATGTAACTCACCAGAACCTAACAGGAGATAAGCAGAGTCCAGTAACAATCCAAGGTCATATACGTACAGTCAGAAGTATCGAGGTACACAAGGAGCAGGCGAAATCAAGGTCAGGTAATCCTAGGTCGGTCCAGGCAGAGATCAGAGAGTAGTCAGGGATCAGGCAGAAGGTCGGTTCAGGTGGAAGGCAAAGCGTAGTCAGATTCCAGGCAGAGATCGGTTCACAGGTAATCAAATAGCAGTAAATCACACCCAGCAGAAGCACACAGCCAAAGCTATCACGGGCAATCACAGGAAGCACTCAGCAGGTTTAAATACTTCATGCAACCAATCAGTGGTTGACCACATGCACACAGCAGCCAATCACACGCAGGCAATAATCCTGTTTAAGTGTCAGCTGAAGAGATCAGCTGACAAAGGTAGCAATACATGTTAGCTGGCTAACTACTCAGCTGACTAACAAAACCTCCTGGCTGTGTATTAGCTATAGCATACTGGTTAGAGGTATCGCCTCCGACGTGAGAGACCAGAGTTCAAATCCGGCCAGGGACAGTATTCACATTTTATATTTATTAAATAAACCCCTGTCAGCTGACTAACCTGTCAGCTGACACTACCTCTGTCGCCGCCTCAGACCATACTGTGGCTGAGAGGAGCGAGACATCAGCCCACCAGTATGCGCAGAGCGATCCCCAGTGCACGCATCACCAGCGGAGGATGGCCGTTGACATGCGGAAGTGGAGGACCCGACGCAACTCTCATCAGGAGCGGTCGCATTGCGGGAACCTCCAGGTGAATTCCTAACATTATGGGCTTGTAATTAGTGATGGACCCAAAACTGAAAAAAATGAACCTTTATTTCCAAATAATATATTGGTGCCATACATTGTACTTGGGAAAAATTTTAAATGTTGCAATAACCGTGGCAAATGGGCAAATAAAATGTGTGCATTTTAATTACAGTAGCATTTATTATATTAAAACTATATTGGCTGAAAACTGAGAAATTATTTTTTTTCCCATTTTTTTCTTATTTTTCTTGTTAAAACACATTTAAAATAAAATAGTTCTTAGCAAAAAATACCCCCCCAAAAAGCCTAATTGGTAGCAAAAAAACAAGAAAGTTTGAGAACGCTGCCATTAATATTGTAAGAATGGCTGCAGTTCACATTTTCCTAGTGAAACAGTGACTCAATTACCAAGTTTATGAGCTTTAGTGTTCCTGGCATCAAAAATGTGTCAATGGAAGCAGTTTATCCACCAAATTAATCTGATTGGCTGTTTGTGGCTTCGACCCCTTTCCTGAATTGGAACCCGTCGCCCAATGACCGACTGTACTAGGTTTGAGGCCACTGCTATTAACAGTGTAAGAATGGCAGCAATTTAAATATACCCCTTGAAAATCAATAGGTGATTTTTGATTGGCTGTTGTAGGCCCCACCCACTTTCCTGAATATTAATCCCATTCACCCAATGAAAAACTGTCTGAAGTTTAAGAACCCTGCCGTTAAAAGTGTAAGAACGGCTGCAGTTTACATTTTCTGTGTGAAATGTTTTTTGACTCCTCCCAATTTTTGCACCCTTGACACAGTCACTCAATGACCAAGTTTGTGAGCTTTCGGGTCCTGGCATAAAAAATGTGTGAAGGAAGCAGTATATCCAGCAAAATAATCTGATCAGCTGTTTGTGGTTCCGCCCCTTTAGTGAATTTGAACCCCAATCACCCAATGACCGACTGTAGCAAGTTTGAGGCCAGTTTAATATTCCCCTTGAAAATTAATAGGTGAATTTGGATTGGCCATTGTAGGCTACAACCACTTTCCTAAATATTAATCCCAGTCAGTCAGTGACCAAGAGTGTCAAGTTTGAAAACCCTGTAACTAGCAGTCTAAGAATGGCTTCAGTTTATATTCTGCCATTGAAACTCTGGTGGAGAGCTGATCACACTTCACTGCTGGGAACTTTAAACACTGATTATATTACATTGCTGTTGTTTGTAAATTGTGTTTTGCTTTTGTGATATCTGGTGGCTTGTGTATTGCGGTTCATCTGATATCTAGAGCAGCAAGTGTCCGTTTTTAAACATATATTTTTTTTCTTTCCCTCCAGTTTGCTTTGCAGCAGACAGGCAATTAGCTAGGGGGAGGGATTATCTGTATCAGGAGGTATTTGGACAGCCTCAGGACTCAGTACCTGAGCTTGCTCAGTCTGTGGCTTGCTCACTAAGTGCCTTGACACAAGTGGCATAGACGTTAAAAACAGGCGTTAGAACACAGGCACAAGAGGGGAGGAAATACTTTAAGCAGCAGGTAAGGACTATAAAAAAAAAAAACAAAAGAAAAAAAACCCTTCAACCAATATTGCGGTTTTTGCATTGCTTAGAATGTGCTAGGCACGATGTGGTGTAGTCTTTAAGCTTTGAGGACTCCACCCCAACTTCACTCACTCCCCAACTTCACTCCCTCTCCTCCACCCAAACTCCTCTCACTCCCCAGCTTTACTACCTCTCCCTCTCCTCCACCCGAACTTCTCTCCCTCTCCCTCTCCTCCACCCCTGCTTCACTCACTCTCCTTCTCTTCCACCCCCCCCTTCACTCACTCTCCCGTTCATATTTTACCACTACAGTTTACTTTGACCTATTTTGGTTCCTGGACGTAGAAACTAAGTCCAGGAACCATGCGTGTTACCGCGCGCTCCCGCGGCCAATCTCGCGCGTGCACGCGCGCTCCTGGCCCGCGGTTCGTTAGCCAGGCAATCAGTGTATCGGGCTATGGTGCCCGATCACTGATTCCTCTCCCCCGCTGAAAAAGCGACAGCTTCTCTCGGAAGCTTCGCTTTTTCTGGCTGTAACGTACCCCATACGTTGCTCTAAGCGTGTGTTACGCTTAGAGTGATGTCATGTAAGCAGACTCATGGCCGCCATCTTGTGGCCAAAAAGTAAAACTACAACTAAAAGTAAAAAAAATAAAATTCAAACAACCATTTACATTATAAATCACATGTTTACATCCCACCCTCCCAAAACTACCCAAATAAAATGTTTAATATAAAAAAAAACAAAAAACATTACAATAAAAAAAAAACCATGTAAATATTTACATAAGGGTCTAAACTTTTTAAATATCAATGTAAAGATGAAATACTTCTATATTTTTTTTATTTTAAACTTGTAAATAGTGATAGATGCAAAAGGAAAAAATGCACCTTTATTTCCAAATAAAATATTGTCGCCATACATTGTGATAGGGACATAATTTTAATGGTGTAATAACCGGGACATATGGGCAAATACAATACGTGAGTTTTAATTATGGAGGCATGTATTATTTTAAAACTATAATGGCTGAAAACTGAGAAATAATTAATTTTTTCCATTTTTTTCTTATTCTTCCTGTTAAAATACATTTACAGTAAAGTGGCTCTTAGCAAAATGTACCCCCCAAAGAAAGCCTAATTGGTGGCGGAAAAAACAAGATATAGATCAGTTCATTGTGATAAGTAGTGATAAAGTTATAGGCTAATGAATGGGAGGTGAACATTTCTCAAGTGAAAATGACGGAACGCAAATGGGTTAAGTAATTTTTCCCTACACAATAGTCGTCATGTTGGAGAATGCAGTACAGTGTACATCCTGCAACATGTATGCATGCCTTGATCAGCAGATTGAGGGGGTTTGCGTGTTGCTCAATTAGAGGCTGAAGTCGCAGAGCTAAATGGGCATCTCGCAACACTGAGATGCATACACAACATGGAGAAGAGCTTGGATCTCACGATCCAGACACTGGAGGAAACCGGTGAAGGTGAGGTGGGTGGAGTACAGCCGGAGCAAGAAGCAGAGGTAGCCGCTAGTTGGGTCACAGTTAGAAGGGGTAGGGGAAAAAGTGGCAGGGAGGCTAGTCCCAAGTTGTCCCTCTTTAATAAGTATGCTTGTTTGCATAATATTGGGGAGGATGATTCTGGAGTAGCAATGCTGCAGCAGGATGTGTCCCTTAGCAACCAAGGGGCAGACCGCTGCAACGAGAAAGGGAATAGGAGTGCAGCTAAGGCTAGACAGATACTGGTGGTAGGGGATTCAATTATTAGGCACACAGATAGGGTAATCTGTCGAAGAAACCGTGAATGCCGTACAGTCTGTTGTCTCCCGGGTGCTCGGTTTCGGCATGTAGCGGAAAGAATTGACAGATTATTGGGTGGGGCTGGGGAAGACCCGGCTGTCATGGTACACATTGGCACCAATGACAAAGTTAGTGGGAGATGGAAGGTCCTCAAAAATGATTTTCAGGTACTTGGAGATAAACTTAAAGCAAGGACCTCCAAGGTGGTGTTCTCTGAAATACTGCCAGTGCCACGTGCTACATCTGAGAGACAGAGGGAGCTTATAGACTTAAATAAGTGGCTGAGAAATTGGTGTAGGAAGGAGGGGTTTGGGTTCCTGGAGAACTGGGCAGACTTTGCAGTCGGCTACAGGTTCTACAGCAGGGATGGGCTGCACCTTAATGGGGAGGGTGCAGCTGCATTGGGGAGAAGATGGCTAAATGGTTGGAGGAGATTTTAAACTAGCATCTGGGGGGAGGCGGGAGGATAAAGTCTCAATATGTAAACAAGATAAGGTAAAAAGACAGTGAGAGCCTAACATTATGAGGGGTGGAGAGGGGTGTGGGGACAGTGTAAAGAGTAAGGAGGTTGGTAAAACTTCAAGTAGCCCATTTCATGTAAACAAAATTGGTAAATGTGGTGGTAAAAATATAAAGTGCATGGTAGCCAATGCTAGGAGCCTTGCAAATAAAATAGACGAACTAGAGTTCATTCTGATTGACATTGTGGGAATAACCGAGACATGGATGGATGAAAGCCATGACTGGATAGGGGGATTCAATGGGCTCGATTCACAAAGCAGTGCTAACCCAGTTAGAGACTTTAGGCATGATAACCATTGCACCACGCTGGTGAAAAGTCAGTTTAGGTGTGATAAGTTTAGGCATGATAAATTTAGGTGTGATAAGTTTAGGCATGATAAGTTTAGATCGCTTGCAAAGTCCCGCATGCAAAGCAGCGCCATTAAACTTTATACGAAGTGCACCAGACTTTGCTAGCGTAAAACTTTTGATCAGCTGTGCACTGCGGTGCTAACCCAGTTGGCGCTTAAACTTATCATGCCTAAACTTATCACACCTAAACTTATCATGCCTAAACTTATCACACCTAAACTTATCATGCCTAAACTTATCACACCTAGGGCCTGATTCACAAAGCGGTGCTAACAGTTAGCACCCTGGTGAAAAGCCCTTTATCATGCCTAAACTCAGTTTAGGCATGATAAGTTTAGGTGTGATAAGTTTAGGTGTGATAAGTTTAGGCATGATAAGTTTAGGTGTGATAAGTTTAGGTGTGATAAGTTTAAGCGCCAACTGCGTTAGCACCGCAGTGCACAGCTGATCAAAAGTTTTACGCTAGAAAAGACTGGTGCACTTCGTATAAAGTTTAATGGCGCTGCTTTGCGTGCGGGACTTTGCAAGCGATCTAAACTTATCTAAACTTAGCATGCCTAAACTTATCACACCTAAACTTATCATGCCTAAACTTATCACACCTAAACTGGCTTTTCACCAGTGTGGTGCAATGGTTATCATGCCTAAAGTCTCTAACTGGGTTAGCACCGCTTTGTGAATCGAGCCCCTAAACTTATCATGCCTAAACTGAGTTTAGGCATGATAAAGGGCTTTTCACCAGCGTGCTAACTGTTAGCACCGCTTTGTGAATCAGGCCCAATGTGTTTAGGAAGGATAGAACAGAGACAAAAAGGTGGAGGGGTTTGTCTCTTTGTTAAGAATTCTTTTACAGCTGTCCCGAACGATGAGATGGAGGAAGATTGTGAAGATGTGGAGTCTGTTTGGGCAAATATTCATGGTGGAAATAAAGGTTGCCAATTGCTTATTGGGGTATGCTACAGGCCACCACATATTAATGAAGCTGCAGAACTGCGATTACTACAGCAGATTGAAAAAGCTGCAAGTAAAAATTAGGTCATAGTTATGGGTGACTTCAACTTTCCAGACATTGACTGGAGTATTGAGGCTACCCATTCTGGTAAAAGCAGCAGATTTCTGGCATCACTACAGGACAATTACTAGACTCAAATGGTAATGGAACCAACTAGGGGGAATGCCTTACTGGATCTGATCATTTCTAATAGACCAGATAATGTATCAAATGTGCAGGTTCAAGAACATTTGCTAAATAGTGAACATAACATGATAACGTTTGATCTGGTGACTGATAGGCCACGGGGCAGCGGGACCACTAAAACTATAAATTTTAGAAAAGCAAAGTTCAATCAACTCAGGCAGGCACTAAGTTTGGTGAACTGGGATAATGTACTACAAGGGGAGGACACTGAAGGGAAATGGCAAGCTTTTAAACTTACTCTCAATCAATATTGTAGTATGTATATCCCATATTCCAAAATATCTAGGAATAAAAAAAGGCCTCTATGGATGAATAGAAAGGTTAGAGATAAAATGAAGAGGAAAAAGTATGCCTATAAGGTCCTAAAACAGGAGGGGACAGCGTTTGCGTTAAACATTTATCAGGAGTGCAATAAAAGTTGTAAAAAAGAAATTAGGCTGGCAAAGATTGAAGCTGAAAATCAAATCGCTAGGGATATCAAATCTATACCCAAAACAGTCTTACAAGTACATCAACTCTAAAAATAGAAAGGTTGACTGTATTGTCCTAAAGGATGAGGGGGGGGGGGGACTCAATGGTGGATGACCAAGGTAAGGCAGAGTTATTAAATGCTTTCTTCACAAGGGAAACATCACTGTTGCAAACTACAGAGGCAGAAGAGTCTCAATCTTCCAACTGTAATATTAAATACTTAAAGCAGGAAGAAGTGAAGGCAAGACTTAATAAATTAAAAATAGACAAGGCACCTGGCCCGGATGGCATGCATCCTCAGGTCCTAAGGTGTAACGATTGTGGAACTTTCTCCGTGAGCAGCGCACAACGCGTGCGCTGATATGGCGGAAATCCTTCACAAGCGTATAATTGCAGGCACCCAGCAAAAGGTGCTACGCACCCGTAGAGGGAAATTCCCATCGGCAGATGGCGCTGGGGAGTGCAGAGGAACCAATCCTCTGTACCTCCACAAATGCCAGACAGGAATTGTACGAAGCGCAGAACGCAATCGCAAGAGAAGCAATTGCGAATGAGCAAAGGGACAGGTTGTATGTGTGTGCGCCAATCCAGTCGCCACCCCGTGACCGCGCACACCCAACAGCAGATACGAAACAGAAACGCAACCGCAAGAAAGGCGATTGCCAGAAGTGACACAAGGCAGATCAGAACAGAATCCGAGGATAGCAAAGGCACAGCAAATCATACAATGAGGAGATACGGAAAATAACAAACGCTAGCTAACCGCGAACACCGCACTCATTCGCAACAGTGCACGCGGTTATGTGTGGTCTCCACGTGATAAGCACAATAGAGACAAGCACGCCTAACTAACCATCGACAGACAAACATGAAACAGAGGACGCGAACGCTTGCTTAACGGTTACCTCACCGAGCCTCCAGCAAGCGTCCGTAGCAGACAAGACAGACACACGAAAACAGGGACAAGCGAGAGATACGATCCACAGCACTAGCGAAAGTGGCTAGCACGATCCAGGTAGACAGAACAGAAGGATCCACAGCACTAGCGCGAAGCGAGTGCGATCCAGGCAGACAGAACAGAGAAGCAGACCAGAAGGATCCACAGCACTAGCACACGGCGAGTGTGATCCAGGAAGGAAGAACAGAAGGATCCACAGCACTAGCGCAAGGCGAGTGCTATCCAGGAAGACAGAACAGAAGGATCCACAGCACTAGCGGAAAGTGGCTAGCGCGATCCAAGGAGACAGAACAGAAGGATCCACAGCGCTAGCGCAGGATGCTAGTGCGATCCAAGTGAGACAGAACAGAAGAGATAGCTAGTAGCAACCGCTGCACCAGCTATACCCCAAGAACAGAGATCAGAACGATTTCCTGTCGACCACCGTTGGGACAGGACAATCGCAACAGACAAACAAAACAGATAAACAATCCTAACTGCACTAGGGAACCTGCCTAGCACAGTTTCCAGGAATTACTCTAAGCTGATCTTCAAACAAAGAGCATGGCTGACACTCTCCAGAGTGTTTTACAGGAAGACTCCTTATGAACAGCCAAGCATTGTGGGAAACACATAGTACTTATAGTACACGCCTCCAATGAATGTGGCCAGGCAATTTGCATGACAACGTATGCAAATTCCTCTGCAAGCACAAGCTGCAAAACTGACAGAAGCTCTTCTTTCCAGAGTCCTGCAGCATGCAAACCTAAACAATGGTCAAAAAGCTGGCTGCCTGCACAGGCAGCCGAGCAGATCATCACATAAGGGAATTAAGTTCAGTTATAGATAAACCCCTTCATCTTATCTTTTGTGACTCTCTTTCAACTGGCAGAGTCCCAGTGGATTGGCGTACAGCCCACGTTTTCCCATTATTTAAGAAGGGCAAAAAATCAGATTCAGGAAATTATAGACCTGTAAGCTTAACATCAGTTGTATGCAAACTATTTGAAGGGTTACTAAGAGATACTATACATGACTTCATAGTAGAAAATAATCTTATTTCTCAGCATCAACATGGGTTTACTAAAGACAAGTCCTGTTTGACTAACTTGCTCAGCTTTTATGAGGTAGTGAATGCTAATGTGTATATTGGGAATGCTGTAGATGTGATATACTTGGACTTTGCAAAGACCTTCGACACAGTTCCCCACAAACGTCTGGTGCAAAAGTTGAGGATGCAAGGACTGGGGAAGAGTCTATGTGCATGGATAGGGAATTGGCTAATGGACAGAAAACAAATAGTTGAGGTCAATGGATCATACTCAAAATGGGAGACTGTTAGCAGTGGGGTCCCACAGGGGACTGTACTGGGTCCAGTGCTCTTCAATTTATTTATTAATGACCTAGTAGATTCAGTAGTGAGCAATGTTGCTATTTTTGCAGATGATACAAAATTGTGCAGAATCATCAACTCTCAGGAAGATAGGGACATATTGCAACAGGATCTGGATAGGATGGCTATATGGGCACATACATGGCAGATGAAATTCAATGTTGAAAAATGCAAAGTCAGGCATTTTGGTCATACCAATGGTCTAGCACCATACAAAATAAATGGGATACAGTTGGGGACATCAAACTTGGAGAAGGACTAAAGCTAACAGAATTTTGGGATGCATTAAAAGGGTAATAAAAACTTGAGATACTAGCATAATATTGCCCCTGTTTAACTCTCCAGTAAGGCCACATCTGGAATATGGAATTCTGTTCTGGGCACCACATTACAGAAAAGATATTGCAGTTTTAGAGCAGGTGCAGAGACGAGCAACAAAATTGATACGTGGGATGGAAGGTCTCACTTACCAAGAAAGGTTAGATAAACTGGGTTTATTTAGTCTAGAGAAAAGACGACCTTAGAGGTGATCTAATTAACATGTATAAATACATCAGAGGGCAATATAAAAGCTTGGCGGATGAGCTTTTTGTCCCTAGGCCTTCTCAAAGGACTAGAGGACATGATCTGCGCATGGAGGAAAAACGTTTTAGCCATTTATTTAGGAAAGGGTTCTTTACAGTAAGAGTGATTAAGATGTGGAATGCATTGCCACAGGAAGTAGTTATGGCAAACTCTATACCTGCATTTAAAGGGGGCTTAGATGCTTTCCTTGCGTTGAAAGATATCCATGGATACAATTACTAAGTAATGCCTAATGATGTTGATGCAGGGATTTTATCTGATTTCCATCTGGAGTTGGGAAGGAATTTTTTCCCTTTTGGGGCTAATTGGACCATGCCTTGTAAGGGTTTTTCGCTTTCCTCTGGATCAACAGGGATATGTGAGGGAGCAGGCTGGTGTTGTACTTTGTTCTCTGGTTGAACTCGATGGACGTATGTCTTTTTTCAACCAAGGTAACTATGTAACTATGTAAAATGAATTGCTTAGATTTGATTGGCTGTTTTATGTTCCGCCCACTTCCCCAAATTTTTGACCTCCGTCACCAAGTGACCAACTGTGCCAAGTTTGGGGACTTTGTGAGAATAGCAGTCTTTATTTATTTTTCCATTGATGTGAATGGGTGAAATCTGATTGGCTATTTGTAGCTCCGCCCTGGGGTGCAGGGGGGACACGAAACCTCCAGAACGTGTTGTAGTAGTTGTAGTAAGGGATCTGTATACCAAGTTTCATTGAAATTGGTAAAGGTGTTTTCAGGTGATTGTAGCACATACACACACACATGCGATTTTATATACAGTATATAGATATGAAAATATCACCTAGGAAAAAACTTTGGAGAAAAAGTGAATTGGATGGGCCCAATGAATTCAGTGTGTTTGTTTCCTACAGATGGGCCCAGTAACAGAAACCCACCAGAGAGATGTACAGGTCCTCTTTATTCCCAGGATTGTCCACAGGAAGATCACAGCACCCTTCACCATTATGGGGTAGGCGGGGCTGAGGGTCATCAGAGACACCAGACTGTGGGAGAGTCTTGTTTATGCTCTTATCTGTGTTACGTGTTATATTAACTCCAATTTTGTGCCATTAGGGTGGAGAACTGAGACACAAGGATGTTGTGGTTGGAGAGAAAGAAGAAGAGACATATGTGAGGAGTGACTACCAGTCTATGGAGGAGGGTGACATGATGGGGACAAGTAAAGAGAAGGACACTGTTACAGAGGGAAGAACAGGTGAGTAATCAGCAGTAAATATAGAATAGAATAATGTGTATCTGTATTGCTGTTATCACTGTCACCAGTGGTGCTCATCTGGATTCCGGATATCTGAACTACCCAGATAATCCGAACTTTTCCAGCTATCCGACCTCGGATCCGGATTTCGGATATCTGGGCAAATCCGAATAGCACTACGTGGATATTTATCCACAATCCGGATATTTGGTCGGATATCCGAATCCGGGTACTATAACCTTGGACAAGACGTCCAAGAAATCATTGGGCCAATCTGAGGGCTCCCTGCAGAAGCCCTAGCAACCAATCACAGACTGGAACTCTGGCCAGCCCCCCCCCCCCCCCCTGTATATCAGCGGCGGCCATGATGGAAAAAATCGTCCTTGCTTGTGACTGCTCACTGAGAGTCGTCTCCAGTGTGTTTGGCTAAACCAAGTGCTTTCTACTGTGTTAAACCTAGCGTTTCTGCACATTAACACCTGTACTATACACTCTTTTATTGTTGTTTAGTTAGCTAGCTTGTATTTTGATTTTAATTAGTGTGTGTGACAGTCTCTGCTGCAGCAGCTCTGCTAGTCTGTGTCTGTGTGTGCTGTTTGTGCACACAGGCCAGGCCTGGACTCAGGGGCGTAGGAATAGGACCTGCAGCCCCTGCGCCCGCGTGGGGGCCCGGCCCCCCCCCCTGGGGCCCGCTTGGGGCCGTTTTGTGGGTGCTGGAGGGGTGGCAGCATGAGGGGAAAGCCTTGCCCACAGTCGGCGGGGAGAGGGGTAGTTCCCCCCTCTCCCTCACCTCGGGGCTCTCCCCTCTGTGCTCCCCTCCAGCTCGTAAGTGTCTGTGGGGCTGTGGTGGGCAGCGAGCGGCGGGCAGATACATACCTGCTTCCGTGCGTTCCATCGGAGACTTCTCCCTCTAGCGGCTGACGTCACTTCCCGCTCAGAAAATCTGCAGGGGGGCCCGGTGGGGCCTAGTTACGCCCCTGCCTGGACTATTAGCCTTAGCTACAGTATAGGTTAGGGAATAGGATTACTGTATTATTGTGTAGTTATTTAGTACTGCAGTGCTAGTTGTTAGAGTAGTACTGTCTGTGTTAGTTTACTACTACAGATTACTGCATTTCTGCTGTGCTGACTCCTAAGTGTCAGTGTGTGACAGATAGACCGTTAGTGTGCACACTGTGTTCTACTCTGCTGTCTGTCACTCCGTGCAAGGGGAAGGGCAACAAGGCCAAGAAGAGAGGGAACATTGCTGGCACCATCAGCAGTTCTGCCGTGTCAGTGTCCATTCCGCCATTAGCCGTGGACGCACTGGGCGCCCAGCTGTTAGGGGGAGTCACGCTGCGGAGGCGCAGCAGCATGTAGTGGCCATTTTTCAGCTGGGTCGGCGGTGCAAATTGGAGGAGAAAGACGCAGAGCCTGTGATGCAGCTGATGGTGGATGAGCAGGCCACTGTAAAAACTGTATGTTTCTATCGGCAACACACCTTTCTTCCGGCACCAGCAACTCATTAGTAAGAGCTGCAAACACTCCTCATCACAGCACACAGCATAGGAGATAGAACTTCTTTAGGCATCTTCCAAGTTCCAAAGTGTTTATTCAGTAAACAGATAGACAGATACAGTTCATTACATCTTAGCAAAGCAGATTATTCTGTAGTAAGTCCGTTGTGTTACAGCTTCTTGATTACCTTCCTGGTGAAGGTAATCAGGTTATCTTCTGTCTATACTACGTTACATCTAACTACCTATGTACAGCATACATGATATCAGATTACATAAATAAAGGAAAATAATTAGGGTTCCAGTCAGTAGAGAGAGAGCATGAAAGTAAGAGTGCTCTTCGTTGGCCCTTCATGAACCTTTATACTGACCAGGAAAGAGTTAACTGTGTCATCATCTGAACCATCCCCCTAAACCTATAATTGGTTCAGATCCCTCGTAGGGTAATGACACACACCTACTCAATTAATATTCCAAGTACTTCTTTACTCTACATACAAGAATGTTATTTGGAAAATATGGCCTATGTTGATTGTTCCCGTAGTCTATCTGTCTGGGGCAGTGTAGGCCTAAGACCTTGTACTTGGAACATCTTCTCAGTATCTACTTGCATCATCTCTTCTGCGAGAAACTATATTTAAAGGTATAGACTGCGAACAAGCCTTTTACCTAAAACTCAGTCCAAATAACTGAGGCCTACTTAAATTATAACAATCCCCCCTAAAATGGCTTGATCCGCAGATCCCTGCTTCTGAACCCAACAGTACCTAGTTTCTCTTCTTTATGTTTCACTTTTCGATGCTTGTGCTCACACACCTTCTCTGCTCTAGGTGGTTATCCCTGGGAGAGAGGGCAAGACCTCTTGGTCGTCCTGTAACCAGGCTTTCTGGGGATGCCCTACTTTTAAGTCCCTCTATACCACATTCTCAGCATTTGCGTCACTTGCGTATCACTTACAAACTTGCATGATCACAGAAAAGTGAAACGTGGTTTGTCTGTTACACAACGGAGCAGTGCCAGGTGCCTTCTAAAAGAGCGCCTTTACACAATCAGCTCCATCATAGGTACTGCTAAACCTTATACCCGTAACCCTGTAAATCCCTTAATTTGGAAATATTGGTTCATGAGATTGTTTATGAGGCACCAATCTCTTAACCGTGTTAATTTGTTTGCGTAATTTTACACACAAACTCACCTGTATAATGATTCCCAAGATTGCCACCCCCATCACGACCAGTGGATGTAGAAATAAATTTTGAATTGTAGAGGCCCAGTCTGAGTGTCCCTGGAATATCGCCAGAAACCATTTCCACCAGGTCAGACTGGAACTCACCTGATTATATTTGTATTCAACCTCTTTAAGATCACCTTGATCATGATGAAATATCACCTCTAGTTTAGTGTTCTGTTTGTTTAACCGTTTTAACAAATTGTGATCTTGTGTGAAAACCTGTACCCATTTGTCCCATGGCATGTTATCCCTCAGGATGGGCACTTCCTGTTGAGCTTTGAACTTTAGAGTTCTCCTGACAATTTGAGGAATAACGTAGTCAAACCTGGATGACTTGATCCGTATGGGATCTCCGCTCACACAATATGTTCCCCTTGAAAGATCAACCTTGTCGGAACAATTATGAAAATGTACCATGAATGTGTCATTAGACCTCATGTTTAAAAAACAAACTTTTCCTTCCTCCACTGGAGATATTGGTTCGGCTTTTGGAGGGATCTTTTGGATGGCGGCTGCACATTCTGTGTTATTGAGCCAGCAGGCTTCCTCACTAAATCGGACTTGCCCCGGCAAACACAGGTACCTCTCTGAGAATTGCCAGCATGATGACAAATCTACTTGTTTCACCTCCCCGTCTAGCACTGTCACAGGAGCCCTAGTGGTAAGACCGCAAATGGCCTTTCAAACGGTGCCAGCGCACGGATCGTGCGAGCTCTGGTCGCAGTTAATGCGTAGGAACCGTTGGGAATTGGCCGCAGACAAACCAGAAGGGAGCCCGTGAGGTACGGTAATTACAACTTACACACTAGTTCAGGGTATAACTGCCACCACCTCTGTTACCATGGGACAGAGGAGCCCGCTGACTGTCTGAGCCTAGATCTACAAATAAAAATGGTTAAAACACACTGTATTCTGTCTAGCCAACAACAAACAATAGTAGCGTCTCTTCAGAGACCTGGGATCAGTTTCTGTGTATGCTAAATAATAGGGTAGCTAGAACAACAACTGATGATAGCGTCGGTTTATTGAAAGCAATATAAATAATTAATATATACAGACAATTATTAAAATCAACAATTATTGAAACATTAATAGCCAGTATGAAATAAAAAAGGAGAAAATACTTAGGGTTTGTGGAAATATGTCCATTCTTGGAAAACTTGTACAGTTCCTTTTGTTCAGTTTCAGCAAAGTTTGAAATCCAAGCAAACTGGAAAATGTCCTTTGTTCAGTTTCAGCAAAGATGGCCGATCAAGATGGCCGTAGCCATGTGTCTTTTGTTTCAGCTTAGACAAGATTGCCGCCAACCACATTGTGCCCTGGCTGGCAGAGTGCTTTCGTGAAGGTGGAATTTGGATGACTCAGGGCCCGCCTGCCAGCCATGTGCTTTTGATGAAGCTGGTTTGGGGGTGTGGCAATGCCGGCCCCCTCTGAGTCACCCACCAATGACAGTTCATTCCCTCTGAGAGATTTTAGGGCTAAACTTATAAAATGCCGTAACTCATGAACGATACACGTTATATTTAGGGGGATAACAGATTCATACTTGTCGGAAAATACAGATTAATATGACATCAGACATGGCTAGGGCAGCGGGTCCAGTTCTTGAGAAGGGTCATACCTTAATAATCGGACGGACTATCACAATGAGTTTCATATCAGCACGATGGCCAGATTTTACCGAACAAGACGATATGAATTTTATAGCTGTGCGAGGTATGGTTGCCATATAATCGTCAAGAAACCATACCCCACATGCATTCATATTTGGCCTGGTCGGAGCCGCTTCGGCTGGCTTTCTATGGCCCCCCTGTGGAGATTAGCTTCCTGAACTCAAGGGTTTGTTCCTGCTCATTAGCATATCAAAAGAGCCATCCTGCAGTTAAGCTGATGTCTTCTCTCTGCTGAGAAAAGACAGATGCTCCTTCATAATCAATCCAGATTCTATTGATCTGAAGCGCAATCGATGCAGAGAATTGAGTGCGATCGCTTTTTCTTCACGGGCAGTTCCAGGACGCGTCTGCGGCCCCGTAACCGTCCGTGACAAGCACCATAAAACGTTGACCTCTCAGGTCATGGTGTAAGACATGTGTTGAGGAAACAGGTGTACCCAGGGATACTACTGGAAAAACTACCTGGGTTTCTCCACCGGTAGGAACTAAGGAAGTCGCAGTGCATAAAAATTGTCGCACCCTATCCATTTGTTTATCCACACCTCTCGGTGCCTCCATGCAAAAGATCCTTCCCCAGGAAAATCAACAAATCACTCCTTGTCAAGTCTCAGCTGTAAAGGAGTTTTAACTTCTGATAAGGCTTGAGCCATTATCTTCAAATCTGCTGTTAACTCGGTCTGCATTGACAGGCATGCTGTCTCCCATGCCGTACTCTTAGCATGTGCAATCATCTTCTGAAGAATTATTTGAATGTGCCTTTGAGTGTACCCCTGAACTCTATATGTGTTGTGCGTTAACTGTTCCAAAACCAAGTTCAGATGATGTTGGGTACCCATATTATGTTGTCTCAATGGGCTCGATTCACCAAGCGGTGCTAACCCAGTTAGCACGCCTAAAGGACTTTAGGCGTGATGACCTCTTCACCACTGAGTTAGCACCGTTTTTGCCTGCACTTCGCGCGAAGTTATCGCGCGCAAAGTTTTGCGCGCGCACCCGCACAGGCGCGCGCGCAAAGTCCCATAGGGTTTAATGGGCGCATCGCGCGAAGTGCGGGCCGCTTCGCGCGCACGCACGCGGGAGCGCGCGCAAAACTTTACGCGCGGAAACTTCGCGCGAAGCCCTTCTTATCATGCCTAAAGTGACTTTAGGTGTGAAGAGGGCCTTTTCACCACGGTGCTAACACTTTGCACCGCTTGGTGAATCGAGCCCAATGTGCCTAATTGTTGAATGACCTCTGTCATCCCTTCTAGGTCTACACTGTTTGCTACCCCCATTCCAGCGCTCATGCCTCCCAAGAGTGTATCTGCTAAATCTCGGGACCTTCTTCTGGCGACACTATTCCCTGTGGAATGTGCCCATGACATAAAAGCCTGTACCAGGGTGGCAGTGACAGTGCTACAGTTAGGGTAGATATTACCCACTCTTCTAAGTTAATCTGCCAAGTGATCAATTGAAGCTGGGCCTCCATGATAACTGGAGTCGCCCTCAGTTGATTTAACTGAAAAGGGCCACTTTTTACAACTTGATGTGTATCACATGATGGTAGGTGGGGTTCCTGGGTAGTCACTGGCAGGGTGACTACCTGAGCTTTAGGAGTTGTGGGAACCCTCACTTTTACTGTCACGGTTCCCCTTCTCATTATGCGAGATCTATTTGGACCTTTTAAACTCCAGGGACTGTGGGATGCAAAAACCGTATGTCCATGGTCCTTCATCCTCCCGGACTAAGGGCACTATTTTTAAACTCCCCCATTTTAGTCCCATCACCCTTCAGTCATAGAGAGTCCCTGGGGTGCTACCGGATGTATCCCAGGATTCTACCTCTCTACTACAAAAAGTCCCCTGATCCATTAAACTCACGTCCCATGCTAACCCCTTGTGGCCCTCCCCAGAAGAATACGGTAGGTACTCTTTCTTCTGGGAAATTGATTAGCATATCAATGACAAAAGATCTTCCCAACTGTCCTGATTGGACCTTTGCCCCCCCTTATGTCCTGAGGCAAAATGCATACCTTAGGTCGGGAAGAATGTACTCTCTGCAATCTTTCAATTAAGAGTACCTCCTCACTTACCCATCTAGCATGAGGATAAGTGTTTGAATATGGACTATGTGGCATTGTCTCGTGTTGTGACCCGTGTAGTGAGGATGTTACCTGTGTTGACACTCCTTCCTCAGGATTGCTCTCCCCACCCTCTTGGTCACCTGAAACTGTGGCTGGATCTTGATTTTTTCTTCTTGTTTCAAGAACCACAAACCCCTCGGCTTTCCAGCCTTTACGTGTGTATAGTTGTCTCAGAGACACTCTCTGTTGGTAGCTCCAGAGTGTGATGTTGTCCCCTGTGTCTCTCCTGTAGGAGAAGTGACGCTTACTGCTCGTTCCTCTCCAATCTGGAACCATCTCACTCTGGATAACCAAGACAAGGTACTCCTGAACCACACACTCCACCTTTTGCATGTACCCATTGTACTGCAATGTACCTTTTAACAAAACTTCGGATCGGTGCATTGGTTCTGGGAGTGTGACATTCAATAGCAGATTTACACTGCCGTTCAATTCAAACTTCCAGCACACCTGACCCTTCAGACCTTTCACCAACATTGTGCCATGAAATTTGTTTGCACCTGGCACTAGTGATCCATTCCTCCTTCCCTGCTTGGTCCCCACGTGCCAATCAGAGGGAAGTGGAAGAGGATCAGCCTCTTTTTCCCCAAACATTTACATGCTTGGGCCTTGTGTTCTCATTAACCCCTTGTTGTTCATGAGAATGTCCTCTCTTCGGCCTCCTAGGACGGAATGGCAGCCTAGGATCACCATCAGCACAGTACTCTTCATTATAAAAGCACCTCCTTGGGAAAGAAAAACATTAGCCATTTGCATTATGCTTTGCTCAGTCAGTTTTTTTAGTCGTTTCTCGCTGTTCTCCAGACTCGGATTGGCATCTGGAACCTTTCGCTTATCCAACTGACATCTCTGTCTCGGCTGCCAGCACCTCAGCTTTCTTGCTTCCATTTTGCCAAACTCCTGAAATCGAAATACAAACAAATCAATTCTTATTAATGATTTGGGTTTTTGCCATGCGGCTTGTACTCTGTACACTTTAGATTGATCAATATATACCGTAATTGATCTCATTGCTTTACAGTGGTTTGCAAAAGTATTTGGCTCCCTTGAAGTTTTCCACATTTTGTCACATTACTGCCACAAACATGAATCAATTTTATTGGAATTCCACGTGAAAGACCAATACAAAGTGCTGTACACGTGAGAAGTGGAACAAATATACATGATTCCAAAAATTTTTTACAAATCAATAACTGCAAAGTGGGGTGTGTGTAATTATTCAGCCCCCTGAGTCAATACTTTGTAGAACCACCTTTTGCTGCAATTACAGCTGCCAGTCTTTTAGGGTATGTCTCTACCAGCTTTGTACACCTAGATACTGAAATCCTTGCCCATTTTTCTTTGCAAAACAACTCCAGCTCAGTCAGATTAGATGGACAGCGTTTGTGAACAGGAGTTTTCAGATCTTGCCACAGATTCTCGATTTGGTTTAGATCTGGACTTTGACTGGGCCATTCTAACACATGGATATGTTTTGTTTTAAACCATTCCATTGTTGCCCAGGCTTTATGTTTAGGCTCGATGTCCTGCTGGAAGGTGAACCTCCGCCCCAGTCTCAAGTCTTTTGCAGACTCCAAGAGGTTTTCTTCCAAGATTGCCCTGCATTTGGCTCCATCCATCTTCCCATCAACTCTGACCAGCTTCCCTGTCCCTGCTGAAGAGAAGCACCCCCAGAGCATGATGCTGCCACCACCATATTTGACAGTGGGGATGGTGTGTTCAGAGTGATGTGCAATGTTAGTTTTCCGCCAACACATAGCATTTTGCACTTTGGCCAAAAAGTTCCATTTTGGTCTCATCTGACCAGAGCACCTTCTTCCACATGTTTGCTGTGTCCCCCACATGCCTTGTGGCAAACTACAAACGGGACTTCTTATGCTTTTCTGTTAACAATGGCTTTCTTCTTACCACTCTTCCATAAAGGCCAACTTTGTGCAGTGCCAGACTAATAGTTGTCCTATGGACAGATTCCCCTACCTGAGCTGTAGATCTCGGCATCTCGTCCAGAGTCACCATGGGCCTCTTGACTGCATTTCTGATCAGTGCTCTCCTTATTCGGCCTGTGAGTTTAGGTGGATGGCCTTGTCTTGGTAGGTTTACAGTTGTGCCATACTCCTTCCATTTCTTAATGATCGCTTGAACAGTGCTCCGTGGGATGTTCAAGGCTTTGGAAATCTTTTTGTAGCCTAAGCCTGCTTTAAATTTCTCAATAACTTTATCCCTGACCTGTCTGGTGTGTTATTTGGACTTCATGGTGTTGTTGCTACCAAGATTCTCTTAGACAACCTGTGAGGCCGTCACAGAGCAGCTGTATTTGTACTGACATTAGATTACACACAGAGGCACTCTATTTAGTCATTAGCACTCATCAGGCAATGTCTGTGGGCAACTAACTGCACTCAGACCAAAGGGGGCTGAATAATTACGCACACCCCACTTTGCAGTTATTGATTTGTAAAAAATGTTTGGAATCATGTATGATTCTCGTTACACTTCTCACGTGTACACAACTTTGTATTGGTCTTTCACATGGAATTCCAATAAAATTGATTCATGTTTGTGGCAGTAATGTGACAAAATGTGGAAAACTTTAAGGGGGCCAAATACTTTTGCAAACCACTGTATGGTTCTCATGAACTCTGTTTACTCTTTTTGGTAGACTGGAGCTAAACTTCTCTCCCCTACCTAAGTACTATCCTAAGTACTTACCTTTTTTAAAATATGCTCCCGCGGACTTTGGAAGCTCTCACCTCATTGCAAGCTCCCCCCACATCCCCCCTTCTGTACCTACTCGGCCGTAGTATGCACAGAGTACGGATGCCACACACCTGTTGCTGCTTTGTAGGTGAGCCTGCATTGCTCTTACTCATTTTCGCATTTACTTACCTAGAACTTAATTGAGCACTACCAGCTCTGCTAGAAGTCCTGTTTGTTGTACCACCTGACCAATGTTTGTCAATGCTACTACCTCCAGACTACAATAAACGGCTACCCAGAGGCGGGACAAGGTCCTTCAGCACCCAAGGCTGAGACAGCAAAGTGCGCCCCTCCATCCCTCCCCCCAGCCATCACACAATGATTGCTATTAGACTAATAGGTGCCCCAGGGCCCCCAACCTCCAACACCTTAATCTCTAGTTATCTGGCTTGCAGTCACTGTCATGTATCCCCTTTTCTTATTTCTTTCTGCTTCAAACACAATTGGGAATGACAGCTGAATGAATTGTGTGCCCCCTCCTACACTGCGCCCTGAGGCTGGAGCCTCTCCAGCCTCTGCCTCGGCCCGGCCCTGCGGCTACCTACCTGTAGGAAGGAGCGCTCTGCACTTTAACTACCCAGGGCGCAGGGCTAAGCATTCCAGCTTCATATGCATGTATGCGGATCCCTGAATGCCCTCTGGGTAGGTAGTCATATGGCAAACACTGCACTGATACACTGTCCCACTGAAAAATGGCAATTCCTTCTTCTTCATAATTGCCCTATGAACTGCTGTCAGTTCTGGTCTTTGTGCCACACTTGGTAGGAGCTGGAAAAATATATTTGACCAATCAGTGGACGAGAAAAACGCACAAACACCCCCAGCCCAGCATTGACCTCTTTGTCAAGCTCTGGCCCTGTCCATGACAAAAACCGGAAAAACGTTACCGCTCTGCAGCTGCGGCGAAGGACACCGGATTGGTCAACTCCCTTTTTTTTCCAACTCCGGTATTCCTGATGCGCTGTCCCCCCTTTTACTCTATTGGGAACTCATTCATGCTGCACCACCCGTTACGGTGCTCCACTTAAAGGAATAATCCCCTAAGTAACCCTGTTCAGATACCCCCCTGATCTGCCCATGCAAATCACTCCCTGGGAAGTATCTGACTGCGATGTGTTTCCATGCCCCTTGCTGGAAAACCACTTCCTATCGGTAACCATGCTATTCACATAGCAACTGCTTGGTTCCCGTATTCTGGCATTCCTTTCCCTGGGCCCAGACTCTGGGGAAATACTCCGGGATCCGAGATACTCAGTAGAGTGCCTCATTATCTCTACCATCCCTTCCTCTAAGCTGCTATGCCCGGTGCCGTGAGCACAGCCTGACGTGACGTGGACCCCCCAACCCCTCCTCCCCTCCCTGCCATGACGGGTGGGGGCGGGCGCCTCCCCTATGCCTCCATCTTGAGCCCTGGAATGCCAGCCAAGATGGCTGCTATTCAATCTCCCATAGCAACCTCTTAATCCTATACACGTTTAGGAAGGAAAAGACACAATATATGCACACTAGACATTTCAGCATATGTATTTCTACCAGAAACTTAGCATACAGCTATATACACTCTCGGATGCCTGCGGGGAAAAAAAACACACAGGAAAAAAAATACCACAGCATAACAAGTTTGTCCCACACAATCCCCACAGCTGTAACTCCAAATTTCTTCATACATTAGAGCAACCCAGTGGCGTGCGGCTGCATTCCTGCTCCGGGTAAATCTCTCTCCAAATACAGCAGAAACTACAAAAAAACAGAATCACATCATCCCTCTGTTCTGTAAACATACGAGGGAGGCACCAGCCTTCACTATATAACCCTAGCTGAACAAATCTTACAGCTGCTAGCATATGTCCGCAGACACAAAACACCTCAACCATACTACCTCCCAATCTGTAGAGAGGGGGGTGGGTGGGCGCTGTATAGACCCACACAACTAAAGGTCCCGGGTTTCGGCACCAACTGTAAAAACTGTATGTTTCTATCGGCAACACACCGTTCTTCCGGCACCAGCAACTCATTAGTAAGAGCTGCAAACACGACTCTCATCACAGCACACAGCATAGGAGATAGAACTTCTTTAGGCATCTTCCAAGTTCCAAAGTGTTTATTCAGTAAACAGATAGACAGATACAGTTCGTTGCATCTTAGCAAAGCAGATTCTTCTGTTGTAAGTCCGTTGCATTACAGCTTCTTGATTACCTTCCTGGTGAAGGTAATCAGGTTATCTTCTGTCTATACTACGTTACATCTAACTACCTATGTACAGCATTGTAACGATTGGTGTCAGCAACAGCTTTTCTTATTACTGGTGATCTGCAGTATCATCACTAATACAGATGCTATATCTGATTATATGGTGATCTGCAGAATCACCAATAATGCTGATATAGCGCCACCAAGGTACTTGATACGTGTAGGGTGTTTGGTGCAACAGTAATACAAAGAGCACAGGCAATAGATCAGGATCTCCTGAGGAGCAGGAGACTCTGACTGCATCAAATGTAATTCACAAGTAATGATTCAGATACTACTGCAGCCGAGGATCTTAATAGCTGGGAGATCACGGTCTGCAAAGAGACGGAATCACCTGAGCGTGAGAGGTGATTCAGACAGTACTGCGGCCGAGGATCACCTAGGCAGTAGGAGATCCCGGCTAGGACAATGAATCACCTGGATGAGGGTTAGTGATTCAGGCAGTACTGCAGCCTAAGATTGCTACTGAATACAATCTTGGCTGGGCAATAGCCACTCTAACACTGACATGACTAAGGTGCTATTGCAGCTGCAAGGGAAGGCTGAAACACAGTGTGGCTGTAGTGATTCAGACCTTACTGCAGAAGTATATTCCCGAGGAGTGGGAATAACAAGAACCCCTCAGCCTAGGCTAGACCTAGTGCTGAGGGTAGAGTAGTCAGACAGGCAGATTCGGTAACACACGGACAGAGGCAGTACAGAAGCAAGAGGCAAGATCAGAGTAGTGTCACAGGCAGAGTTCGGCAACTAGATCAGATAGGCAACGGCACAGAATCAGAAGACAGGAGAGTAGTCAGGCAAGCAAGAGGTCATAACAAATAATACAGTTCAATTAGTACTTTAACCTCCTTGCCGGTCTAAAAAATCCGGCAAGGACGCAGCGCCGCACTTTTTTTAAATTTTTTTTTTAAATCATGTAGCGAGCCCAGGGCTCGCTACATGATAGCCGCTAAGCGGCGGCATCCCCCCACCCACTCCGATCGCCTTCGGTGATCAGAGTATGCAGGGAATCCCGTTGAGAATGGGATTTCCTGCAGGGCTTCCCCGGTCGCCATGGCGACCGGGCGGGATGACATCACCGACGTCATAGACGTCGTGACGTCAGAGGGAACCCCGATCCGCCCCTTAGCGCTGCCTGGCACTGATTGGCCAGGCTGCGCAGGGGTCTGGGGCGGGGGGGGGCAGCTCGGCGCGGCGGGTAGCGGCGAATCGGCGGCGAGCGGCGGCGATCGCGTACTACACGCAGCTAGCAAAGTGCTAGCTGCGTGTAGGGAAAAAAAATTAGGCAAATCGGCCCAGTGGGGCCTGAGAAATCCTCCTGCGCAGGTTACCCCGAGCTGAGCTCGGGATAACCGGCAAGGAGGTTAAGCTATCAAAGAATCTGACTTAGGGCCTGATTCACAAAGCGGTGCAAACTTTTTCGCGGACTTTTGCGCGCGCAATTTGCCGCGATTCGCGCGATCGCGGACTTTTGCGCGCGCAATTTGCCATCGCGGCAAATTGCGCATGCAAAAGTCCGCGACCGCGCGAATCGCGGCAAATTGCGCGCGCAAAAGTCCGCGAAAAAGTTTGCACCGCTTTGTGAATCAGGCCCTAAGTGTGGATCCCCAGCTCCTGCTGGTTCTAGCACACTGTGGGATCTGACTCAGGTCTGAGAGCTAACACATATAGTATTTGCAACAGCAGACAAGGATCAACTGACAGGCAGGGTCTATATATACCTGGAGCGCTCCTAAGCTCCACCCCATTCACTCAACCAATCAGAAGGGCGACTGGAGTCAGCTGACCGGCAGGTCAGCTGACTGCCCTGCTACTTGCATAAAGGTCCTGTCGCCTTGCGAGCGCGCGCGCGCGCTTGATCCTCAGCCTCTGTGTGTCAGAGAGGTTATGCATAATGTCAGAATGTGAATGTGTGTTAAAGGCTGCCGGCTGGGTTGCGGGAACCGCCGCCATGCCGCCGGCCGCGGCGGCGGTGTCCCTGCTGCCCAGTGACACAGGTGCTGTTCTGGGAAATGACTGTGCGGCAGAAACCGCCGACTGAGATGCAGAGACCGCCGCCATGTTGCTTACCGCGGCGGCGGTACTTCTGCTAGCCCTTACAAGCATACATTATATCAAATTGCATAAATAAAGGAAAATAATTGGGGTTCCAGTCAGTAGATAGAGAGCCCTTCATGAACCTTAATACTGACCAGGAAAGAGTTAACTGTGTCATCATCTGAACCATCCCCCTAAACCTATAATTGGTTCAGATCCCTCGTAGGGTAATGACACACACCTACTCAATTAATATTCCAGGTACTTCTTTACTCTACATACAAGAATGTTATATTTGGAAAATATGGCCCATGTTGATTGTTCCCGTAGTCTATCTGTCTGGGGCAGTGTAGGCCTAAGACCTTGTACTAGGAACATCTTCTCAGTATCTACTTGCATCATCTCTTCTTCGAGAAACTCTATTTAAAGGTATAGACTGCGAACAAGCCTTTTACCTAAAACTCAGTCCAAATAACTGAGGCCTACTTAAATTATAACAGCCACCACCAGCTCTACAACAGAGAGCTTCACCCCCACCACCACTCCTGTTCGCAGGAGCAGCAGCAGCCACCCAGCAGGGCATGGGGACTCGTCGGTCATCATGTCGACCCCAGCGGGCAGTCTACCCTCAGTCAGCATGCTCTTTAGTCCAGACACTGTGAGCGCAATCAGGGCTGTTACCACTGACTTTGAGGTTGATATTCTGGGCACAATGAGGCAGTGGCGTACCTAGGGTATTTGACACCCGGTGCTGGGTATTATAAGACACCCCCCCCCCAGAAAAAATAATTTAAAAAAATGGTGGCGAACTATGCATGCCAGGGCAGGTAATGCCAGGTATAGGTGTAATTAAGTTGCCCCTAGTATAGATAGCTAGTATAGTTGCCCACAGTATAGCTGCCCCAGTATAGGTAGCTATTATAGTTGCCCCCAGTATAGGTCATATAGTTGTAATGGCCCCAGTATAGGTAGCTATTATAGGTGCCCATAGTATCGTTGATATAGTTGCCCCAGTATAGATAGTATAGCTTCCCCCAGTGTAGCTAGCATAGTTGCCCCAGTGTAGCTAGCATAGATGCCCCCAGTGTAGGTAGTATAGATGCCCTCAGTGTAGGTAGTATAGATCCCCCCAGTGTAGCTAGCAGCATAGTTGCCCCCAGTGTAGCTAGTATAGCTGCCCCCAGTGTAGCTAGCATAGTTGCCCCAGTGTAGCTAGCATAGTTGCCCCAGTGTAGCTAGCATAGTTGCCCCAGTGTAGCTGGCATAGTTGCCCCGGTGTAGTTAGCATAGTTGCCCCAGTGTAGCTAGCATAGTTGCCCCAGTGTAGCTAGCATAGATGCCCCCAGTGTACGTAGTATAGATGCCCCCAGTGTAGGTAGTATAGCTGCCCCCAGAGTAGCTAGCATAGTTGCACCAGTGTAGCTAGCATAGTTGCCCCCAGTGTAGCTAGCAATAGATGCCCCCAGTGTAGCTAGCATAGATGCCCCCAGTGTAGGTAGTATAGATGCCCCCAGTGTAAGTAGTATAGATCCCCCCAGTGTAGCTAGCAGCATAGTTGCCCCCAGTGTAGCTAGTATAGCTGCCCCCAGTGTAGCTAGCATAGTTGCCCCAGTGTAGCTAGCATAGTTGCCCCAGTGTAGCTAGCATAGTTGCCCCGGTGTAGTTAGCATAGTTGCCCCAGTGTAGCTAGCATAGTTTCCCCAGTGTAGCTAGCATAGATGCCCCCAGTGTACGTAGTATAGATGCCCCCAGTGTAGGTAGTATAGCTGCCCCCAGTGTAGCTAGCATAGTTGCACCAGTGTAGCTAGCATAGTTGCCCCAGTGCAGCTAGCAATAGATGCCCCCAGTGTAGGTAGTATAGATGCCCCCAGTGTAAGTAGTATAGATCCCCCCAGTGTAGCTAGCAGCATAGTTGTCCCCAGTGTAGCTAGTATAGCTGCCTAAGTGTAGCTAGCATAGTTGCCCCAGTGTAGCTAGCATAGTTGCCCCAGTGTAGCTAACATAGTTTCCCCGGTGTAGCTAGCATAGTTGCCCCAGTGTAGCTAGCATAGTTGCCCCAGTGTAGCTAGCATAGCTGCCCCCAGTGTAGCTAGTATAGCTGCCCCCCAGTGTAGGTAGTATAGATGCCCCTAGTGTAGCTAGCAGCATAGTTGCCCCCAGTGTAGCTAGTATAGCTTTCCCCAGTGTAGCTACTATTGCTGCCCCCAGTGTAGCTAGCATAGTTGCCCCAGTGTAGCTGGCATAGTTGCCCCGGTGTAGTTAGCATAGTTGCCCCAGTGTAGCTAGCATAGTTGCCCCAGTGTAGCTAGCATAGATGCCCCCAGTGTACGTAGTATAGATGCCCCCAGTGTAGGTAGTATAGCTGCCCCCAGAGTAGCTAGCATAGTTGCACCAGTGTAGCTAGCATAGTTGCCCCCAGTGCAGCTAGCAATAGATGCCCCCAGTGTAGCTAGCATAGATGCCCCCAGTGTAGGTAGTATAGATGCCCCCAGTGTAAGTAGTATAGATCCCCCCAGTGTAGCTAGCAGCATAGTTGCCCCCAGTGTAGCTAGTATAGCTGCCCCCAGTGTAGCTAGCATAGTTGCCCCAGTGTAGCTAGCATAGTTGCCCCAGTGTAGCTAGCATAGTTGCCCCGGTGTAGTTAGCATAGTTGCCCCAGTGTAGCTAGCATAGTTTCCCCAGTGTAGCTAGCATAGATGCCCCCAGTGTACGTAGTATAGATGCCCCCAGTGTACGTAGTATAGATGCCCCCAGTGTAGGTAGTATAGCTGCCCCCAGTGTAGCTAGCATAGTTGCACCAGTGTAGCTAGCATAGTTGCCCCAGTGCAGCTAGCAATAGATGCCCCCAGTGTAGGTAGTATAGATGCCCCCAGTGTAAATAGTATAGATCCCCCCAGTGTAGCTAGCAGCATAGTTGTCCCAGTGTAGCTAGTATAGCTGCCCCAAGTGTAGCTAGCATAGTTGCCCCAGTGTAGCTAGCATAGTTGCCCCAGTGTAGCTAACATAGTTTCCCCGGTGTAGCTAGCATAGTTGCCCCAGTGTAGCTAGCATAGTTGCCCCAGTGTAGCTATCATAGCTGCCCCCAGTGTAGCTAGTATAGCTGCCCCCCAGTGTAGGTAGTATAGATGTCCCTAGTGTAGCTAGCAGCATAGTTGCCCCCCAGTGTAGCTAGTATAGCTTTCCCCAGTGTAGCTACTATTGCTGCCCCCAGTGTAGCTAGCATAGTTGCCCCAGTGTAGCTAGCATAGTTGCCCCGGTTTAGCTAGCATAGTTGCCCCAGTGTAGCTAGCATAGTTGCCCCAGTGTAGCTAGCATAGCTGCCCCCAGTGCAGCTAGCAATAGATGTCCCCAGTGTAGCTAGCATAGCTGCCCCCAGTGCAGGTAGTATAGATGCCCCCATTGTAGGTAGTATAGCTGCCCCCAGTGTAGCTAGCATAGTTGCCCCAGTGTAGCTAGCATAGTTGCCCCCAGTGCAGCTAGCAATAGATGCCCCCAGTGTAGCTAGCATAGATGCCCCCAGTGTAGGTAGTATAGATGCCCCCAGTGTAGGTAGTATATTGTAGGTAGTATAGCTGCCCCCAGTGTAGCTAGCATAGTTGCCCCAGTGTAGCTAGCATAGCTGCCCCCAGTGCAGCTAGCAATAGATGTCCCCAGTGTAGCTAGCATAGCTGCCCCCAGTGTAGGTAGTATAGATGCCCCCATTGTAGGTAGTATAGCTGCCCCCAGTGTAGCTAGCATAGTTGCCCCAGTGTAGCTAGCATAGTTGCCCCTACTGCAGCTAGCAATAGATGCCCCCAGTGTAGCTAGCAGAGATGCCCCCAGTGTAGGTAGTATAGATGCCCCCAGTGTAGGTAGTATATTGTAGGTAGTATAGCTGCCCCCAGTGTAGCTAGCATAGTTGCCCCAGTGTAGCTAGCATAGTTGCCCCCAGTACAGCTAGCAATAGATGCCCCCAGTGTAGCTAGCATAGATGCCCCCAGTGTAGGTAGTATAGATCCCCCCAGTGTAGCTAGCAGCATAGTTGCCCCCAGTGTAGCTAGTATAGCTGCCCCCAGTGTAGCTAGCATAGTTGCCCCAGTGTAGCTAGCATAGTTGACCCAGTGTAGCTAGCATAGTTTCCCCAATGTAGCTAACATAGTTGCCCCGGTGTAGCTAGCATAGTTGCCCCAGTGTAGCTAGCATAGCTGCCCCCAGTGTAACTAGTATAGCTGCCCCCCCCAGTGTAGGTAGTATAGATGCCCCAGTGTAGCTAGCAGCATAGTTGCCCCCAGTGTAGCTAGTATAGCTGCCCCCAGTGTAGCTAGCATAGTTGCCCCAGTGCAGCTAGCAATAGATGTCCCCAGTGTAGCTAGCATAGCTGCCCCCAGTGTAGGTAGTATAGATGCCCCCATTGTAGGTAGTATAGCTGCCCCCAGTGTAGCTAGCATAGTTGTCCCAGTGTAGCTAGCATAGTTGCCCCTACTGCAGCTAGCAATAGATGCCCCCAGTGTAGCTAGCAGAGATGCCCCCAGTGTAGGTAGTATAGATGCCCCCAGTGTAGGTAGTATATTGTAGGTAGTATAGCTGCCCCCAGTGTAGCTAGCATAGTTGCCCCAGTGTAGCTAGCATAGTTGCCCCCAGTACAGCTAGCAATAGATGCCCCCAGTGTAGCTAGCATAGATGCCCCCAGTGTAGGTAGTATAGATCCCCCCAGTGTAGCTAGCAGCATAGTTGCCCCCAGTGTAGCTAGTATAGCTGCCCCCAGTGTAGCTAGCATAGTTGCCCCAGTGTAGCTAGCATAGTTGACCCAGTGTAGCTAGCATAGTTTCCCCAATGTAGCTAGCATAGTTTCCCCAATGTAGCTAGCATAGTTGCCCCAGTGTAGCTAGCATAGCTGCCCCCAGTGTAACTAGTATAGCTGCCCCCCCCCCAGTGTAGGTAGTATAGATGCCCCAGTGTAGCTAGCAGCATAGTTGTCCCCAGTGTAGCTAGTATAGCTGCCCCCAGTGTAGCTAGCATAGTTGCCCCAGTGTAGCTAGCAGCATAGTTGCCCCCTGTGTAGCTAGTAAAGCTGCCCCCCCCCCCAGTGTAGGTAGTATAGATGCCCCAGTGTAGCTAGCAGCATAGTTGCCCCCAGTGTAGCTAGTATAGCTGCCCCCACTGTAGCTAGCATAGTTGCCCCAGTGTAGCTAGCATAGTTGCCCCAGTGTAGCTGGCATAGTTGCCCCAGTGTAGCTAGCATAGTTGCCCCAGTGTAGCTAGCATAGATGCCCCCAGTGTAGGTAGTATAGATGCCCTCAGTGTAGGTAGTATAGATCCCCCCAGTGTAGCTAGCAGCATAGTTGCCCCCAGTGTAGCTAGTATAGCTTCCCCCAGTGTAGCTAGCATAGTTGCCCCCAGTGTAGCTAGCATAGATGCCCCCAGTGTAGCTAGTATAGCTGCCCCCAATGTAGCTAGCATAGTTGCCCCCAGTGTAGCTAGCATAGTTGCCCCCAGTGTAGATAGCATAGATGCCCCCAGTGTAGCTAGCATAGCTGCCCCCAGTGTAGCTAGCATAGTTGCCCCAGTGTAGCTAGCAATAGATGTCCCAGTGTAGCTGGCATAGTTGCCCTGGTGTAGTTAGCATAGTTGCCCCAGTGTAGCTAGCATAGTTGCCCCAGTGTAGCTAGCATAGATGCCCCCAGTGTACGTAGTATAGATGCCCCCAGTGTAGGTAGTATAGCTGCCCCCAGTGTAGGTAGTATAGCTGCCCCCAGTGTAGCTAGCATAGTTGCACCAGTGTAGCTAGCATAGTTGCCCCCAGTGCAGCTAGCAATAGATGCCCCCAGTGTAGCTAGCATAGATGCCCCCAGTGTAGGTAGTATAGATGCCCCCAGTGTAAGTAGTATAGATCCCCCCAGTGTAGCTAGCAGCATAGTTGCCCCCAGTGTAGCTAGTATAGCTGCCCCCAGTGTAGCTAGCATAGTTGCCACAGTGTAGCTAGCATAGTTGCCCCAGTGTAGCTAGCATAGTTGCCCCGGTGTAGTTAGCATAGTTGCCCCAGTGTAGCTAGCATAGTTGCCCCAGTGTAGCTAGCATAGCTGCCCCCAGTGTAACTAGTATAGCTGCCCCCCCAGTATAGGTAGTATAGATGCCCCGGTGTAGCTAGAATAGTTGCCCCAGTGTAGCTAGCACAGTTGCCCCAGTGTAGCTAGCATAGTTGCCCCGGTGTAGCTAGCATAGTTGCCCCAGTGTAGCTAGCATAGCTGCCCCCAGTGTAGCTAGTATAGCTGCCCCCAGTGTAGGTAGTATAGATGCTCCCAGTGTAGCTAGCAGCATAGTTGCCCCCAGTGTAGCTAGTATAGCTTCCCCCAGTGTAGCTAGCATAGCTGCCCCCAGTGTAGCTAGCATAGATGCCCCCTGTGTAGCTAGTATAGCTGCCCCCAGTGTAACTAGCATAGTTGCCCCCAGTGTAGCTACCATAGATGCCCCCAGTGTAGCTAGTATAGCTGCCCCCAATGTAGCTAGCATAGTTGCCCCCAGTGTAGCTAGCATAGTTGCCCCCAGTGTAGATAGCATAGATGCCCCCAGTGTAGCTAGTATAGCTGCCCCCAGTGTAGCTAGCATAGTTGCCCCCAATGTAGCTAGCATAGTTGCCCCCAATGTAGCTAGCATAGTTGCCCCCGGTGTAGATAGCATAGATGCCCCCAGTGTAGCTAGCAGCATAGTGCCCTCAGTATAGCTAGTATAGCTGCCCCCAGTGTAGCTAGCATAGTTGCCCCCAGTGTAGCTAGCATAGTTGCCCCCAGTGTAGGCAGTATAGCTGCATCAGGAAGGAGGGGAAGCAGCGCTAGAAGGAGGGGCAGCGTGGACAGCGGCGAGGAGGGGGGCCATTACGCCCACTGTGCTTCCGCCAATCAGGAAGCACAGTGGGTGGCATTGAAGGCGGAGACCTGTGACGACGAGGACGCAGCGTTCCAGTGCTTGGAACGCGGAAGTCAAAAGGTGAGTTGTAATCCTCCGCCCGCCCGCCCGCCCGCCGCGCCTGCTGAGCTTTCTTGCCGCCGGTATTCTGGAGGGGGACAGAGCAGAAGGAGGGGACCCAGGTGAGGGGGGGGAGGTTTCTGGCCCCCCTCCCCGCCGCTGTCCACGCTGCCCCTCCTTCTAGCGCTGCTTCCTCTCCTTCCTGCTCTGCACTGTTGGAGTCGGGAGGGGGGCCCCTTGCCTGTCCATCACCCGGTGCGCCATGCCCCCCTGCGCCCAATGATAGGAACGCCGCTGCAATGGGGTATGTGTAGGAGTCACAGATGGTGACGGTGATTGTTGGGGGGGGGGAGTCCTTGCTGTGTCAGCAGATAAGGAGTTTGGGGAGTCATCAACATCCCAGCAATTGTTTGAGGAGGGGGAGTATGATGCTGATAATAATGATGACGAGATGAAGGACCAAGACTACCATCCACAGGAGGGGGATGTTAGCTCTGAGTCTGAGGAGGAGGATGCGTCGGTGGGTCTGTCACAGAGGATCAGCATCACTGACATTGGCAGGAGCAGCAGTGGGCGTGGAATGCGAGACCCACAGCCTGCTGCTTCATCTTCTGCCGCTACCACCCGCTGCACCACTCAACCCCAGGCCCCAACCACCGCAGGGAGAAAAAAAGCAGCAGCAGCCCATTCAGGGCGTATTGGCAAATTTCTATCCCCAATCTGGCAGTTTTTTGATCTGCCCTCAGTGGACAGCCAGTTTGTAACTTGCAACGTATACCAGATGAAGCTGAGCAGAGGTTGTAACCCCTCCAACTATAGCACCTCCAGCTTCATCAACCATCTGGCCAAAAACATCATCAGGAGCATGAGGAGTTCAAAAGGCTGAAGGAAGCTGGCGCTGGCAGTGTTCCGGCCAAAATCACCCCCAGAACCCCCTTTGCCACTCCTGCCAACACTGATGCCTGTTCAGACAGCCAGTCCTCAGTGGTCTCCTCTGCTCCCTCATCGGCTTCCCGTGCAAGCCAAAAATGACACCAGACCCTGCTGAGCAAGTAAATTCTGGTCAGGGCTCAGCCTCTCGGCAGCCGTCGCATCTGCCAGCTGAACGGCCTGCTTGCACGGGCCATCTCCTCCCAGCTCCTCCCATACTCCTTTGTGCAGGAGGGGTGCCAGACACGTGCGCTCCTGCAGTGTGCTGTGCCGGATTGGCCAATCCCCAGCAGGCACTACTTTGCACGTACGGCCATCCCAGCACTGCACCGCTTTGCGATGGCCAATGTGCAACGTATCCTAGACCATGCGGTGGGGGAGCGGGTCCATGTGACCATGGACTCATGGTCAAGCCAATTCGGGACAGGCCACTACCTGTCCTTTACCGCTCATTGGGTCAGTTTGGTGGAAGAGGGTGAGGAGGGGACAGCAGCATCGGCACAGCAGCAATACAGTGGGTGGTGCCACCCCGCAGCATGATCGGGGGAAGTGCAGCAGGTTCCTCAGAACTGGTTCCACCCTCCGGCAAACCCGCCGCCAAACACCCCTGCGTCAGCAGCAGTGTGAAGGCCCGTCACTGCCAAGCGCTGCTGGAGATGGTCAGCCTGGGGAAGCACAGACTAACGGCAGACCATGTCCTGGCCAAACTCCAAGAGCAGGAGAGGAGTTGGTTCACCCCCAGAGGCCTGAGAGTCGGAGAGGTGGTGTACGACAATGGGGCCAATCTTGTTGCTGCCATCCACCAGGGAGACCTCACCCACATCTCCTGTCTGACCCACGTCCTGAACCTGGTGGAGCAGAAATTTCTGAGCACCTACCAGAGGATGGACCCACTTTTGAAAGCGGCTAGGAAAACGGTGGCTCATTTCCACCGCTCGGGTGGTGCCTCAGTGTCCCTGGAAGGCGTGCAGAAGGAGCTGAACCTGCCACGGCACCGTCTGATCATAGACGTTCCAACATGGTGGAATTCCACTCTGGCCATGTTGGAAAGTCTGGTTGAACAGAGGCAGGCTGTCAACTAATACCGGGCCAAAGCCACCGCCGACGCCACTGTGTTCGGGACTGGCACCACCCACCTCCGGGACATCATCGTCATTGCTGAGTGGGGCAAAATGCAGCTGGTGTGCTTGGTGCTGGCACCCTTCCTGGAGGCCACCAACATGGTCAGTCGGGACCGTGCGTTGCTGTGTGAGTGGGTGACCATGGTGTGCATGCTGGACAAGGCCCTCTATGCTCTGCTGGAAGTGTGAGAGACAGTCTTGATCCAGCAGGAGTAGCAGACACCTGCACAGTCCACCTCTATGCGGCAGGAGGAGGGGGGAGGACTTGGAGTTAGAGGAGTTGGAGGTCCCTGAGGATGAGGAGGCACAGCCGAGTGCAGCTGCAGTGGTGCGGGGGTGGAGAGAGCAGGAGGAGGCTCAGGAATCAGAGGAGGAGGACAGCACTGTCAGCTCTGGGGGTGATGAAGATTATGTGTCAGCAGAGATGGCAGCCCTCTTCCCCATGGCAGCGCACATGGTGGTGGCCCAAGGGTGAAGCAGATGCGTGGTCGGGAGGACATCTTGATCACCCTGATGCTGGACCCACGGCTAAAGGGGAAGCTGCATCAGTTCCTGTCTGCAGGAGGAGACCCTGTGCGCCGAATGAGGGACTTGCAGCGGTCCCTGGTTCGGCGCTTGGAGGAAGCCTTCCCCCAGACTTCCACCCCCCCCTGCTGTCACAGTCCAGCCAGCACAGCAGCAGGCGCCTGCGTCCATCAGCAGCAGGAGCCCATCAAACCTGCTGTCTCTCACAAAGGTGCTGTATGCCACGCCGGTACAGCTGCCGACTGTGGAGATGTCTGCAGCAGCATGTGGCTATCAAAGCCAGAACCAGCGCCTGACCTGGATGGTGGCAGACTACATGGGGTCCTACAGTGTGCTTGACAGCAACACCCCTGTGGACCCCTTGGATTACTGGGTCAAGCACCTGTCTGGATATTTGGAGCGAGCTGGCGCAATATGCCCTGGAAGTCCTTGCTTGTCCCCCCTTCCAGCGTGCTATCCGAGAGGTGCTTCAGTGCAGCCGATGGCGTGGTCACCGAGAAGCGCTCTTGTCTGTCCACCCAGTCTGTGGACAGACTGATGTTTCTCAAAATAAACCAGGCTTGGGTGGTTAGTGAATTTCTGGCCTCTGTTGTTGGCAAGAAGGGGAAATGAAGTGGCTGGAAATCACTATGCCTTCCTTACCACCCTTTACCACCGCAACCTCCAGGCTCTGTCTTGAGTAATAAGCCTGGTTCAAAAATGTTTTACAGCCGTGGTACCAACATACTAGGTGCCATGGTCTATCTAAACACATTTGCTGTGTAATTTTTTGGAGGTATCTGGGCTGATAACTGAGCTGTCCGAGTTGTGGGGAGGCCCCAACTGTGGCAGTACGACCGCTTCCTGGAACCTCTCCTTTGTAATGTTTTAACTGTGCCGCGGTACCAACACTAGGTGCCATGGTGGAATATCTATGCTGCCTGCCACACGTTACACTTCTTCTCCTCCTACTGTCTCCTGCTGCCTGTGCTGCTCCCACGCCCAGGGTGTATCTACCTACTCCTGCTGCTGCTCCTGTCTGTGGTATCCACCACCACCAGGGTCCACACAGAACTGTATCTTCTGCTGCCACTACCAGCTATTACGCCACTACAATAGTTGCATCTACCTACTCCTGCTGCTGCTGCTGTCTGTGGTACCCACCACCACCAGGGTCCACACAAAACTATATCTTCTGCTGCCATTACCAGCTATTACGCCACTACAATAGCTGCATCTACCTACTCATCCTGCTGCTGCTCCTGTCTGTGGTACCCACCACCAGGGTCCACAGAAAACTATATCTTCTGCTACCACTGCCACCAGCTATTATGCCACTACGATAGCTGCATCTACCTACTCCTCCTCCTGCTGCTCCTGTCTGTGGTACCCACCACCATCAGGGTCCACACAGAACTATACCTTCTTCTGCCACTGCCACCAGCTATTACACCACTGCGATAGCTGCATCTACCTACTCGTCCTGCTGCTCCTGTCTGTGGTACCCACCACCACCAGGGTCCACACAGAACTATATCTTCTGCTGCCACTACCAGCTACTACGCCACGACAATAGCTGCATCTACCTACTCCTCCTGCTGCTGCTCCTGTCTGTGGTACCCACCACCACCAGGGTCCACACAAAACGATATCTACTGCTGCCACTGCCACCAGGTATTACGCCACTACGATAGCTGCATGTATCTACTCATCCTGCTGCTCCTGTCTGTGGTACCCACCACCACCAGGGTCAACACAGAACTATATCTTCTGGTGCCACTACCAGCTATTACGCCACTACAATAGCTGCATCTACCTACTCCTCCTGCTGCTCCTGCCTGTGATGCCCACCACCACCAGGGTCCACACAGAACTAGAATTGGCCTGAACCTCCGATTTTCGGTTCGCGAACCGCAATAGACTTCAATGGGGAGGCGACCTTTGAAAACTAGAAACACTTATGCTGGCTAGAAAAGTGATGGAAAAGATGTTTCAAGAGGTCTAACACCTGGACCCCCAGGTGGCGGAGTGGGATACATGCCAAAAGTCAGAGGGAAAAATCTGGATTTGACGCAAAGCAGCGTTTTAAGGGCAGAAATCACATTAAATGCTAAATTGCAGGCCTAAAGTGCTTTAAAACATCTTGCATGTGTATACATCAATCAGGGAGTGTAATTACTTCACACTGACACACCAAACTCACTTTGTAACGCACCGCAGCTGTTTGCATAGTGACGGCCGTGCTGGACTGGTGCGCAACATGGCCAGAGTGCAGGCCGTGGTGGTTTTCCAGCCCATTTGGTCGCCGGGCTGTGGAAGCTCAATGATCGAACAACAGTGACTGTCCAGCTGATCAAATTTGGTCTGACCACAATGAAGCAATGACCTTATTATCTTTGGTGTGCCCCCCCCCCACCCGAGACACTCATATAGCCGGCGGTCATTGCTTCATTGTGATACGCAAGCCCCTTCACCGCGGCAAGGTAATGATCACGAAAGGGAATGAGCACATGTACATGCCTTTTGTTTTGTTGTTGCAGCCGCCTGCAGTGCAGCCAGAAAAATTAGGCAGGCATGTACACGCACCAGAAAAATTAGTAAAAATTAGTATAGCTGCCGCTGCTAGCAGCGGCCTTAAAAATTCAGGAATCCGCCTGGAGTCCTGGAACCTGTTGGTGGTGGCGGAGAAGGCAAGCGGCCTGCAGGCAGAGATACTGTGTGTGGGGACTGACTTAGTCTTGGGGCGGGCAGTAGCCATCCGGGATCCATGCCTCATTCATTTTGATAAAGGTGAGGTACTGAACACTTTTGTGACTTAGGCGACTTCTCTTCTCAGTGACAATGCCTCCAGCTGCACTGAAGGTCCTTTCTGACAGGACGCTTGCGGCAGGGCAAGAGAGAAATTGGATGGCGAATTGGGACAGCTCTGGCCACAGGTAGAGATGGCCTGAACCTCCAATTTTAGGTTCGTGAACCCGGTTCGCGAACCTACCGTGAAAGTTCGGTTCGCATGAACTTTCGCAAACCACAATAGACTTCAATGGGGAGGCGAACTTTGAAAACGAGAAACATTTATGCTGCCCAGAAAAGTGATGGAAAAGATGTTTCACGGTGTCTAACACCTGAGCTCTTTCAGCGACTACAAGAGGGAAAAAAATGTTTCAAAAAGACCTTATAGTTTTTGAGAAAATCATTTTAAAATAACTCCTGACTGTGGGAAAATTAAACGCCCGCCGACTTTAGCAGTTAATAGCAAAGCCCCTTTAAAAGCTAGAAACACCAAAATTACTGGGAATGTTAAGAAGAACAGTGAGATTCAGACTTTCCTAACGGCCATGGCTGCGATTTATGTACGTCAGAATCGCCACCATTGACATTGCCTAAATAAACAGGTTTTTGTGACCCTAGGCTATGACCTCTTTGGCCTAGGGGCCCGAAACTCACCAGTCCTGAGCCCCCTAAAAGTCCCTACAATGCTAGAAAATTTGACACTGCTGAGCCATTGTCCTTTGAAAAGATTTGAGATTTTTTAAAGTGAAATAGGGAGCTCAATGAAAGGCAGTGGCAAAATTCAGCACTTTTGCAATGCACCCCCATAACCATAACAACACCAAATTTGCAGCATATGTTAAAAAGATAGCAGGAAACAATATATAAACATATGCTGCAAATTTGGTGTTGTTATGGTTATGGGGGTGCACTGCAAAAGTGCTGAATTTTGCCATTGGCTTTCATTGGGCTCCCTATTTCACTTTCAAAAATCTCAAATCTTTTCAAAGGACAATTGCTCAGCAGTGGAAAATTTTGGCAGGAGCCATGGTGGAATGAACAGGAGGGCGCGGATGGCGTCCTCAATGGATCTGGATTATGAAAAGGTATTTAACTTTTTTCACATTTGTGGCCTCGGAAGTCTTTAAAAAATGTGTATTTATTTTTTTTATTATTTTTACGTGCTGTGTGTGGGAAATCTGAAAAAAAAAATGACGTGGAGTCCCCGCTCCCGAGCCTCTGTAACCCCTTGTCCCCCATGCAGGCTGGGATAGCCAAAATGCGGAGCCCCGGCTGACTGGGGCTTCACACCCTGAGCTATACCAGCCCGCATGGTCCATGGTATGGGGAGGGAGGGGCGGCCAAGCCTCCCCCCCCCCCCCGGAGCCCTTGTCCAATCCATGGACAAGGGGCTCTTCCCCACCTCCAGTGCCCCAGGAGGAGGTGGAGGCGAAGACTCCCTGGGGGGGTTCATGGTGGCATCTGGGAGTACCCTTTAAGAAGGGGACCCCAGATGCCCACCCTCCTCCCAGGAGAAATGAGTATAGGGGTACAAAGTACCCCTTACCCATTTCCACAAAGGGTTAAATGAAATAAAAACACAACCACGAGAAAAGTATATTATTATTCTAAATTAACCATAAATACTTACCTGTATCTTTAAAAAAAAATCCCACGCCAATATCCTCGGTAAACGATCCAACAAACAATGTATCCTATTATGTTGCGATCTTCAATTAAGTTGATTGAAGATCTCCAACGCCTCCCACATAGCAGAGAATGCCTCCTTTTGGATGCATAGCTGCCGGCTCCTGCTGTCTCTCCCCACCTCCTCACCTGTCACTCTCACCTAGCCTGGCACCCATGGGTGCGCTGGGTGCCAGGCTAGGTGAGGGTGACAGGTGTAGGCAGGTGGGGAGAGACAGCAGCGGACCCGGCAGCTTCACGTCCTGCTCAGAACGCATTCTCTGCTATACTAACGGTTCTTGAATCATCCGGTTCTTTTTAATGAATCGGTTCTTTTTTTATGAATCGACTCATTTTACTTTGAAACTTTAAAATTGATTTTCTCAAAAAGTATAAGGTCTTTTTGAAAAAAAAATTTTCCTCTTGTTTCCACTATTCCACTTAACATTCTCAACAATTTTGGTGTATTTACTATGTAAGAGGACTGTGCTATAAACCGTTAAAGTCGGTGGCCTTTAAAGTCTATGGGTGAACCGAACTTTTTTGAAAAAAAGTTCCTGGTTCACTGCGAACGCGAACCACCCAAAGTTCGCCTGGAACCGTTCGGGCCATCTCTAGCCACAGGTCAAGCCTGCGCACCCAGTAGTCCAAGGGTTCCTCGTCGCTGCTCGCAGTGTCTACATCCACAGTTAAGGCCAGGTAGTTGGCTACCTGACGGTCCAGGCCTTGGTGGAGGGTGGATCCCGAAGGGCTACGGCGAGGCGTTGGACTAAAGAATGTCCGCATGTCCGACATCACCATGAGATCGCTGGGGCATCCTGTCCTTGCCTGCGTGGACATGGGAGGAGGAGGATTACTGGCAGTGGTACCTTTATTGCGTTGTGCTGTCACATCACCCTTAAACGCATTGTAAAGCATAATTGCCAGCTTGTTCTGCATGTGCTGCATCATTTCCACCTTCAGGTGAGTTGGTAACAGGTCCGCTACTTTGTGCCTGTACCAAGGGTCTAGTAGTGTGGCCACCCAGTACAGGTCATTCCCCTTGAGTTTTTTTATACGAGGATCCCTCAACACGCTGGACAACTTGAAAGAGGCCATCTGCACAAAGTCGGATCCAGACGTACTATCTATCTCCTCTTGCTCTTCCTGAGTGACGTTACGTAAGTCCTCTTCCTCCCCCCAGCCACGAACAATACCACGGGAACGTGGAGCAGCACAAGCCCCCTGTGACGGCTGCTGCGGTTGTTCTTCTGCCGCTGCCTCTTCCTCCTCCACAGAAACACTTTCCTCATCATCCGAGTCTGACTCCTCTTCTTCCCCACACGACATCCTCTTCTTCCTCCTCCTCCCCCCTCTGTGCTTCCGCAGGTGTTGAGGAAACATCTGGTTAGGATGAAAATTGCTCCCATGACTCTTCCTGCCGTAACTGTTCTTCTTCACGCTCCTCCTCAGCTTGATCCACCACTCAACGCACGGCACGCTCTAGGAAGAAAGCGTAGGGGATCATTTCGCTGATGGTGCCTTCAGCGCGACTCACCAGGTTGGTCACCTCCTCAAACGGCCGCATGATCCTGCATGCATTTCGCATCAGTGTCCAGTTCGGTGGCCAGAACATCCCAATCTTCCCAGATTGTGTCCTTCTACTGTAATTGTACAGGTACTGGGTGACAGCTTTCTCCTGGTCTAGAAGGCGAAAGAACATGAGCGGGGTCGAATTCCAGCGAGTCGGGCTATCGCATATCAAGCGTTTCACTGGCAAGTTGTTTCTCCGCTGAATGTCCGCAAAGCGTGCCATGGCCGTGTAAGACCACCTGAAATGCCCACACAACTTCCTGGCCTGCTTCAGGACGTCCTCTAAGCCTGAGTACTTTGACACAAATCTTTGAACGACCAGATTTAGCACATGTGCCATGCAGGGTACATGTGTCAGCTTTCCCAAATTCAAAGCGGAAAGGAGATTGCTGCCGTTGTCACACACCACCTTGCCGATCTCCAGCTGGTGCGGGGTCAGCCATTGCTCCACCTCTTTGTTAAGAGCAGCCAGGAGAGCTGGTCCAGTGTGACTCTCCGCTTTGAGGCAAGACATATCTAAAATGGCGTGACACTGGTGTACCTTACATGCAGCGTAGGCTCTGGGGAGATGGGGCTGTGTAGCTGGAGAGGAGGAGATGGCAGCACCACTAGAGTTGAACTGCCACTCAGGCAAGGAGGAGGAGGATGACAGCGAAAAGGATGTAGCAGGAGGAGAAGGAGAGGAGGTGGCAGGAGGCCTGCCTGCAAGCTGTGGAGGTGTCACAAGTTGGTCCGCTGTGCAGCCATGTACTCCCTGCTTGCCATAGTTCACCAGGTTGACCCAATGGGCTGTGTACATAATGTAGCGGCCCTGCCCGTGCTTGGCAGACCAGGCATCCATGGTCAGGTGGACCCTTGACCCAACGCTCTTTGCCAGAGATGACGCCACTTGCCGCTCAACTTCACGGTACAGTTTGGGTATGGCCTTTCTAGTAAAATAATTGCGGCCTGGTATCTTCCACTGCGGTGTCCCAATGGACACAAATTTACGGAAAGCCTCAGACTCCACCAACTTGTATGGTAATAGCTGGCGAGCTAATAGTTCCACCACGCCAGCTGTCAGACGCCGGGCAAGAGGGTGACTGGCAGAAATTGGCTTCTTCCACTCAAAGACTTCCTTCAAGGACACCTGGCTGCTGTGGGCAGAGGAGTAGGAACCGCTCAAGGGCAGAGGCAGTGTGGAGGAGGGTGGCTGTGAAGGTGCAAGGGAGAAAGCGGCTGAAGATGCTGCATCTGAAGAAGGAAGAGGAGGTGGAGGGTGGCTTGTCTTTTGGGTGCTGCTTTTCCTCAGGTGTTCTTGCCATTGCTGTTTGTGCCTTTTCTCCAGATGCCTTCGTAAGGCACTTGTCCCTACGTGAGTATTGGCCTTTCCACGGCTCAATTTTTGGAGGCAGAGGCAACAGATGGCTTTGCTCCGATCTGAGGCACACACGCTAAAAAATGTCCATACCGCTGAGCCCCCTGGGGTGATGGCACTATGGTGGCATCAGCAGCTGACGTTGAAGGGTATGTTGGCTGGCTGTCCATAGCTGGCGATACATGGCGCCGGACACTGTCACCAGCCGTTTCTGAGGACGAGCTCCCTCTGCTTCTTTTAGGGACTCGTCTCCTCCTACTCCTCTCTGACTCCCCCTCTGAACTGTCCCCTGGTCATCTCCTCTATTGGGAACATACGTGGCATCCGTATAATTGTCATCATAATCATCCTGCCCAGCTTCGCTTTCCTCAGACACCTCCAAAACTGCACCAACACCAGGTACTTCATCACCCCCCTCTTCACATGTTACGTCCATAGTATCGCCACCTGACTCAGACGTATGAGGTGGTGTAACTTGCTTAGCGCCTTCATCTTGTTGTAGCAGTATTGGCTGTGAATCAGTGATTTCCACACCAAATAACTCCTGCGAGGTGTCAAATGCAGCGGATGTGGTGCTTGTAGTAGCGCTGGTGGCTGCGGGAGATGAGGTGTTCTGTGTTAAATAGTCAACCACGTCCTGACAATCTTGGGGAGTGATGGGACGTGCCTTCTTCTGAGCACTGTACTTTGGGCCAGGACCGCATGAAATCACATCAACACGACCTCGCACAGACCTGCCGGTGCCAGGTGGCCTTCCTCTGGGTCTGCCTCTACCTCTTCCTCTACCTGTTTTGTCCATTTTGTCCATATCGGGGGGAGGGGGGGGGATGAAGTGAAAGGTATGCACGAATACAATCTGCAGCCACACAGGTGCAGCAGTTTGGGCGCGCAGGTGCTTTACCATATGTAAATAAGAAAAATGAATACATTGTAATAAAATCTTAATTTTATTTAAATTTCAATCAGAAGTCTGCAAATGATCCTTACATGCTCTGCTTCCACATACACTCAGGTCACACATACATGGGGGTATTATGGTGTCCCGTAAAAATTAGATAAAATAACTATTTTATGAATTAAAAATTATAAATATAAAAGATAGAACTGTCTCTCCAAAAAGTTGGTGAATCCATTGTTTTGATCCAGATAATGTTGAACCTGGCTGCGATTGTATGTCCAACAAGACTGTAATCAATATGTGCTCTGCGTGGTAAGTACCAGTGCATCAAAAATAAATAAATGTCACCTTAAGACGTACAGGCTTCAGTCACCGCTGATTGTGACCGTTCGTGTTTAGGCTCCACCGAGCGGAATCACATACCGGCTGCTCCGCAACTCCACGTAGATCCCCAGCAGCGTCACCACTCCAGCTCCCTTGGATTCTCGCGGGAACTTCGTCGGGCTCTCTAGCCGCACAGCTCAGTGCGTCCCTCTGTGGTGATGTCACGTGTCTCCGGGTTATTGTTTATTGGCCGGCTCTATTCTGCGTTCCACCTAGTGCTTAGATCCGGATATCCTGCGTTCCACAACGCTTCCTGGATTGATGGATGTTATAATAGGGCAATAAGGACCATCAATAGATGGTTCAGATGTTATAACTTCCTGGTTAGGTACTCAGTAGTCCTTGGGGCGCCCCTCCAGACTAGCTATGATTGACATGTTTCGACAATGACACTTGTCTTCCTCAGAATCAGTTCCTAATATTTCTCAGTGGTCTCCATCTTTATATATCCTCTAGGCTCCTCCTCTTCCTCATTTCTGATTTCTCTTGCTCATTTCATACATCCTTATAAAAACTTCTTAATCCCTAAATCAGTGTAAATGTAACGATTGTGGAACTGACAAGCCAAATCAGCAGATTGGCCTGCAAGCACCAACTCATTAACATATGAAAATGACAGAGAAATGTTGCATGACCTAATCTGATCAGCATCATGCACTGCAGGAAAAAACTCATCTCTGGTTTCAGAATCCAGTGTCTTAAACCTCTTAAAGACACAGGACCCACATTTGACCAAATCGTACAAATCGGAAATTCCCTCTACACTGGGAATTTCGGTTTGGCTGGTCATACTGTAACGATTGTGGAATTCCCTCCGTGATCAGCGCACAAGACGTGCGCTGACACTGCGGAAATCCTCCACAAGCGTGTAATTTGAGGGAACCCAGCAAAAGGTGCAATGCACCTGTAGAGGGAAATTCCTGTCGACAGGTGGAGCTGTGGAGTGCAGAGGAACAGCTCCTCTGCCCTGCCACAGACGCCAGACAGGAATTGTACGAAGGGAAGAAACGCAGAACAAGATAGCCCTGAAAGAGAGAGATCAAAGCGACAGAGGGTATGTGTGTCCACCAAACTAGTCTCCACCCTGCGACGATGAACACACAACCATGAAGACAAAGTGAGAAGGCAATCGCCAGAGATGGCGATTGCTAACAGCGACACAAGACCGAATAAGCACAGATGAGGAATGTATGTATGTCCACCAATCTAGCCGCCACCCTGCGACGGCGGACACACAACAAAGGAAACCAAGTGAGAACGCAATCGCAGGAGAAGCGATTGCGAAAGAGAATGAGCACAGGGACAGATTGTATGTGTGTGCACCAAACTAGTCGCCAACCCGCGACGGTGCATACACAACAGCAGATATGAAGCAGGAACGCAATCGCGAGAGAGGCGATTGCCAGAGATGACACAAGGCTACAGCAAGGCAGAGCATGAGAGTAGCAAAGGCACAGCAAATCATACAATGAGAAGATAAGGAAAATAACAAACGCTAGCTAAATGCGAACACCGCACTCATTCGCAACAGTGCACGCGTTTATGCTCGGTCCCCGCGTGATAAACACAACAGAGACAAGCACGCCTAACTAACCACCGACAGACAAACATGAAACAGAGGACGCGAGCGCTTGCTTAACGGTTACCTCACCGAGCCTCCAGCAAGCGTTCGTAGCAGGCAAGACAGACACACGAAAACAGGAACAAGCGAGAGATAGGATCCACAGCACTAGCGCAAGAGGCTAGTGCGATCCGGGAAGACAGGACAGAAGGATCCACAGCACTAGCACTAGGTGAGTGCGATCCAGGCAAGACAGATCAGAAGGGGCTACCAGTAGCAACCGCTGTTCAGGTTAGCACCCAGACACACAGAACGATTTCCTGTCGACCACCGCTGGGACAGGACAATCACAACAGACACACAAAACAGATAAGCAATCCTAACTGCACTAGGGAAACCTGCCTAGTGCAGTCCCAGGAATTACTCTAAGCTAATCTTCAACAATGAGCAAGGCTGACACTCCACCGAGTGTTTCACAGGACTAACCCTTATGACCAGCCAAGGACTCTGGGAAACATAGCTCTTTATACTGCCAGTCATCAAAGGAGGCAGGTAGGGGATTTGCATAACAAGTGTATGCAAATTCCTCAGCAGCAGAACAGACCAGAAACTTGTAATGGAAAGACAGGTCTCTCTTGCAGAGACCTGCAGCCCACAGACTAGAGGAATGGTCAAACAGCTGTCTGCCAGTGCATCCAGCTGAGCGGATCATTACAGTACCCCCTCCTCTAGGGTCGGATTCCAGACGAGCCTCTAAACTGATATTTGCAAAAGACTCTAACTGAACACTCATGAAGGTCGGGGCAGCCCGACAAGGCCCAATTCCAGAGTCAGCCCACCCGAAACCGACCTCATCGGAAGGAGAAGCCAACGAAACATGCCCATCAGCACCACAAGTCTCAGTGTAACACCCATCAGTACTGTGAATGCCAGAGAAGAAGCCATCGACACCCACCGAGCCATGCCCACCACCTTCCAAGGACCGTCCAAAAATACCAAACCTGCCACAATACCCATTCGAAGTGTCCCTTTCCACAAAGCACCTACTGCTGATCTCATCCAAGGTACCAGGAAATATTTCTCCCAGGATCTCCCAGAACACTTTGAAGCTCCGCAGAGATCCCAGGAGGGCAGAACGATCACCAGGCTCACATGGAGAACTATCAAGAACTCCTATGGAACCAATGACAATTCCGGATTCAGAATTACCAGGACAAGCATCAAGAACAGGGCCTTCAGGGACCACCTCTGGGCAAGCAGGCAGGCAGGCAACATCAGAACAGGTTTCCACCGAGGAAGCATCTGAGCAGGCTGGCAACCGAGACACACTTAGGCTTTCTGGGTCACAGAACACATTGGGGTACACTAGCCCAAGGGGGACCTCAGGACACGTCGAGGAACTGCCAACCTCAGAGTCCGTCACGACAAGACCAAAACCAGAACCGGGCAGAGAATCATCACGAGCAGTGGTCACAAGCACTGGACTGTCAAAAGAAGGCTTGGACTCAAACCTAGAAATCTCTGTGACAATAATATCATCATTGACTACATATGAGTGAAGCTCCACCAGAGCTGCAAAGGTAGTCAGCACAACAGCAATGCCTACTGAAGTGGGCAACACCTCAGAAGGACTTGGGGGGCAGGAGACATCTCCTACAAGTTCTGCACCCTTTGGGAGGAACTCGGAGGTCTCCAGGACATCAGACAAGACCTCAGGAACATCATTTTTCAAGTTTTCTGAGAAGGATTCTGAACTATCCATGTTACAGGGCAAAACTGGAACTTTATTTTGTGGACAGGGCAGATGTCCCAGGGAAGGTTTCACCATAAACTGAGACTGAATTTCATCATCATGAGCGGAATGTACAGGAATATTTACTGGAACATACACTGACTCCCTAACTTTAATCTCGCTGCACCCAGAATTCTGCGTAGCAGTCAAACTAGCTTGCAACTCCAAAACTGCAGAAAAACAGGCGAGTATAGTGGCAATACCTAGACGAGCCTCTAGGGACACTGCAGGAGACTCTAAACAAGGCCATCTTAACTCATCCAGAGTACAGGGTGCAGAATCAACATTTTCCTCAGAACAAAAAAGGGACTCACAAATGTCAGTGTGAGTGGAGATCATGTTTTCATTCATGGTACAGGGCAGACTCAGAGAAAGCTTCTCTGGGCAAAGCAAAGAAGCTTCAGCATCAGATTCGCAAAACCGAAGCTCTGTCTCACTCTTAGATTCGACTAACAATGTCAAATCCGAGGAGTCAGAATGCAAAACTTGCGAATCAAAAATCGCTTTAGGTTGTGAAACTGACGCTTCCATAGCGCAAACCTCCGCGATCTGCGGGGCAGACTGTAAGGCGTTCAGGACAGAAACACTGGAGCAACTGTCACCAGGCAACGGGCCCTTACAGGTGTGAACAGGGTGAGAAATAGCGACAACATCAGGAAAAACTTTATTAGACATATTAATTTTACTTTTGATGCTGCATAATTTAGGAATTTTCCCCATAGCAGGATCACAGATGGAAGATCTTAAAGATTTGTCTCTAAATGACAAGGGGTCCCACACATCCTTGAGAAAACTGGCACATCCATGCCGATCACAATCTGCAGGAACATCCGAGAAACAGGCATCAGATCGCACAGATTCAAACTGCACGCAGTCAGGAGAGAATCCTGCAGGACAACCACAGTGGCACACCCACTCATTTCAGATCGCACAATGTCAAGACTCACATGCTTTACCCCAGAAAGGCAGGAACAATCATCCGACAACGATGTCTCTTTATTGGAATCAATTGATTGGCGTGTGTGCAACTCATCCAAAATCGTCTGCCACACATAAATCATCAGATCCACATCACCCTCGTCACATTCATCGGAATCAATCAAAAGGTACATAGAATCGAGACAATCATTCAAGACATCTTCGCTTTTTGCGATGTAAAAATCGCAAAAGGCTTTCCAATCAAAATCGAATTCCTCCATCAAGGCCCCAATGTCCCATGAGGCAAATGGAGGTTCAAACAAGCCAGTATCCAGATAATCTGCATATGGGTGGAGTTCAGGAACAAGAACAGATTTTTTAACTGCTTTAATATAGTGTGCGATCCTACCTATAATAAGATCCACATAAGCTTTGGATTGGGACAAAAAACCCGGAGACGGAGCAACATCATTGTAAACATCATTATCATACTGAATGGTTTTGCACATTTCAGACTTGACAGAAATAACCTCTTTATTTGTGGTTGCTATGGGCAATGAATCTTTTGGCTGACAAGCCAAATCAGCAGATTGGCCTGCAAGCACCAACTCATTAACATATGGAAATGACAGAGAAACGTTGCATGACCTAATCTGATCAGCATCATGCACTGCAGGAAAAAACTCATCTCTGGTTTCAGAGTCCAGTGTCTTAAACCTCTTAAAGACACAGGACCCATATTTGACCAAATCGTACAAATCGGAAATTCCCTCTACACTGGGAATTTCGGTTTGGCTGGTCATACTGTAACGATTGTGGAATTCCCTCCGTGATCAGCGCACAAGACGTGCGCTGACACTGCGGAAATCCTCCACAAGCGTGTAATTTGAGGGAACCCAGCAAAAGGTGCAATGCACCTGTAGAGGGAAATTCCTGTCGACAGGTGGAGCTGTGGAGTGCAGAGGAACAGCTCCTCTGCCCTGCCACAGACGCCAGACAGGAATTGTACGAAGGGAAGAAACGCAGAACAAGATAGCCCTGAAAGAGAGAGATCAAAGCGACAGAGGGTATGTGTGTCCACTAAACTAGTCGCCACCCTGCGACGATGAACACACAACCATGAAGACAAAGTGAGAAGGCAATCGCCAGAGATGGCGATTGCTAACAGCGACACAAGACCGAATAAGCACAGATGAGGAATGTATGTATGTCCACCAATCTAGCCGCCACCCTGCGACGGCGGACACACAACAAAGGAAACCAAGTGAGAACGCAATCGCAGGAGAAGCGATTGCGAAAGAGAATGAGCACAGGGACAGATTGTATGTGTGTGCACCAAACTAGTCGCCAACCCGTAACGGTGCATACACAACAGCGGATATGAAGCAGGAACGCAATCGCGAGAGAGGCGATTGCCAGAGATGACACAAGGCTACAGCAAGGCAGAGCACGAGAGTAGCAATGGCACAGCAAATCATACAATGAGAAGATAAGGAAAATAACAAATGCTAGCTAAACGCGAACACCGCACTAATTCGCAACAGTGCACGCGTTTATGCGCGGTCCCCGCGTGATAAGCACAACAGAGACAAGCACGCCTAACTAACCACCGACAGACAAACATGAAAAAGAGGACGCGAGCGCTTGCTTAACGGTTACCTCACCGAGCCTCCAGCAAGCGTTCGTAGCAGACAAGACAGACACACGAAAACAGGAACAAGCGAGAGATAGGATCCACAGCACTAGCGCAAGAGGCTAGTGCGATCCAGGAACACAGGACAGAAGGATCCACAGCACTAGCGCTAGGCAAGTGTGATCCAGGCAAGACAGATCAGAAGGGGCTACCAGTAACAACCGCTGTTCAGGTTAGCACCCAGACACACAGAACGATTTCCTGTCGACCACCGCTGGGACAGGACAATCGCAACAGACACACAAAACAGATAAGCAATCCTAACTGCACTAGGGAAACCTGCCTAGTGCAGTCCCAGGAATTACTCTAAGCTAATCTTCAACAATGAGCAAGGCTGACACTCCACCGAGTGTTTCACAGGACTAACCCTTATGACCAGCCAAGGACTCTGGGAAACATAGCTCTTTATACTGCCAGTCATCAAAGGAGGCAGGTAGGGGATTTGCATAACGAGTGTATGCAAATTCCTCAGCAGCAGAACAGACCAGAAACTTGTAATGGAAAGACAGGTCTCTCTTGCAGAGACCTGCAGCCCACAGACTAGAGGAATGGTCAAACAGCTGTCTGCCAGTGCATCCAGCTGAGCGGATCATTACAGTAAACTATTCAATCCTGGATATAAAATTCCATAGAGTACATAGACAAATACATATTTACATATGTATATTTATATACACACATGTATATCAAGGTGACGTATATAAAAAAAATATAAAAATGTATACCTATATAAATGGTCACTACTTTTAAGTCACAGGACACCCATACTCCCCCGGCTCACCATAATACCTCCCCATTCATTATCAATCGATATCAATCAAAGTTATATTATATATGCGTTTGTCTATGTACTCTATGGAATTTTATATCCAGGATTGAATAGTTTACATGTCAATCATAGCTAGTCTAGTGGAACGCAGAATAGAGCCGGCCAATAAACAATAACCCGGAGACAAGTGACGTCACCACGGAGGGACACTCTGAGCTGTGCGGCTAGAGAGCCCGACGAAGTTCCCGCGAGAATCCAAGGGAGCTGGAGTGGTGACGCTGCTGGGGATCTACGTGGAGTTGCGGAGCAGCCGGTATGTGATTCCGCTCGGTGGAGCCTAAACACGAACGGTCACAATCAGCGGTGACTGAAGCCTGTACGTCTTAAGGTGACATTTATTTATTTTTGATGCACTGGTACTTACCACGCAGAGCACATATTGATTATAGTCTTGTTGGACATACAATCGCAGCCAGGTTCAACATTATCTGGATCAAAACAATGGATTCACCAACTTTTTGGAGAGACAGTTCTATCTTTTATATTTATAATTTTTAATTCATAAAGTAGTTATTTTATCTAATTTTTACGGGACACCATAATACCCCCATGTATGTGTGACCTGAGTGTATGTGGAAGCAGAGCATGTAAGGATCATTTGCAGACTTCTGATTGAAATTTAAATAAAATTAAGATTTTATTACAATTTATTCATTTTTCTTATTCACATATGGTAAAGCACCTGCACGCCCAATAAATCAGTTTTTTGTACAGTGAGTTATCGGTGGGAGTAGGGGTTAACCCACCGCATTTTGGGAAGCAGCAGGTGGGAAGCACAAATTTTGAAATTTTAACTATTATCAAGCAGCGCCTTCCAAACCTTATTGTGAGGAAACGCGGAAAAGCCGCCGCAAAGGCTCAGAGTGAGGCGGCTGTTTCCGCGTCCAACATGGCGGCACAACGCGGAGAAACCGCCGCATGCCGCATGGGCAGAGCGGTGGAGTCCGCGTTGGAGGCGGCAGATTGCACGCATGGCAGAGCAGCTGACATTGCGGCCGGACGCGGGGAAACCGCCGCTCACTTAGAGAGCGGGGCGGCGGTCCCCGCGCCTGAGTCAATGGTTACATTGCAAGACATGTCTGGTGTGGCTGGGACTGCTAGTCCACACAGATTCAGAAGGACGCGCGCGCGCGCTGAGAGGCAGAGCTTATATGACTCAGCTGGTCAGCTGACATTTTCACCACCTGCCATTGGTCCAGCACTTAGGGGAGGCGCAGGAGAGCGCTTTACTATATATACTGGGTGCTGGGCATTCTCTGGTTGTCTGCTGTTGCGATCACTACGTGGTAGCACTCAGACCTTGTCTGTATCTGTGTTCTAGCATAGTTTCCAAAGGTGTTGACATCAAGGCGTTCACACCTTAGCATTAGGAACATTGAGTTGTATTATTTGTTGTGACCTTCTGCCTGCCTGACTATTCCTCTGAACTCTGATCCTGTACCTTGCTATTTCTGATATCCTGTTGCCAAACTCTGCTCGTTCCTGGACTCTGTATTTGCCTCCTGACTCTGTACTGTGCTACTCTGATATTCTGTTGCCAAACCCTGTCTGATTATTGGATTCCGTATCTGCCGCCTGAATCTGTACCTTATCTGTCTGTGTGTTAACGACCTGGCTTGCCGACCTCGAGAACTGGCCTTACCGTTAAAGGCAGTTCCCAGACCTGTTAGTGACACCCTCCCTCTCGGGTGTCACTCACGCTCTGTCCTTCCTACCTTCAGCCTAGCTACTCCCCCCTGGAGAGTCTAGGCCATAGGAAGGAACATACTTCTGGAGAAGTACTCAAAGTATACTGTTGCATCTAACACTCACTTGTTCTCTCTGGTGTCCAGAGGTTAGTAGATATATCTGATTATCGGTGATACTGCAGATCACCAATAATCAGGTATATTCTGTATTGCTGGTGAGACTGCAGTTCACCGGTAATCAGACCCTCTCTGTGTTACACCGATCGTTACAGAACGGCAGACCAAAAATGCAAATGGACGCACACACTGACCGTCTGGGTGCACTTGCCACTTCGGTGGAAAACATCAATCAAGTGCTGGGTAGTCACAAGACTATGATTGAAGCTTTGTCTGGTTCTTTAGAAACCCTCCAGACAGCAGTGGATGAGGTGCGATCCCCTCCTAGCTCTGATATACGTTTGCCTGTACCCGAGAAATTTTCTGGTGACAGATCTGACTTCCGAAATGTTAAAAGTAGAGTGTTATCTTACTTTGAGTTAAGACCACGATCTTCTGGAAATATGACCCAAAGGGTCACATTTATTAAGACTTTGTTATCAGGCGATTCTCAGACGTGGGCGTACAGTTTGCCCACCGGGGATTTGGCCCTCTCTTCAGTGGATGAATTTTTTAAAGCCATGGCAGTAATTTACAACGACCCAGACCTTGCCGCGACTTCTGAGCGGAAGCTCAAGCTCTTGCGTCAAGGCAGGGGTCCGGTCGAAGATTACGCAGCCAAATTTAGGAGGTGGTCAGTTTCAGCCAGGTGGGACACCTATGCCCTATTAGATTGTTTCTTATCAGGGTTGTCAGATGAGGTTTCAGATCTCATGTTAAGTCTGCCTGAACCTAAAACAGTCGATGAGGCCATTTCAACGGCCATTCGAGTCGACCGCAGACTGCGTTATCAGAAACAGACCCGGGGTAGTAATCACGTAAGAATGGTGTCCTACGCTGCGCCTCCAGTAACTCCACCTCCTCCTGTCTCGCCTCCACCCGAACCAATGCAAATTGGTCGGTCAAAATTATCCCAAGTGGAGCGAAGACGCAGGATGTCTGAGCGGCTGTGTCTTTACTGCGCAGAGGGGGGTCATAGAGTACGTAATTGCCCTAACAAGCCGGGAAACGCTATTGCCTAGGAGTTGTAGGGGGTAGCACCCTAGGCACGCAGCTTTTACCCCTAGAAGATAAACGGTTACTCCTTCCCTGTACAGTCACATGGGAAGATAAAACTGAGATTTCTGAGGCTTTTATTGATTCAGGCTCTGCAGCTAATTTTATGAATTTTGAATTTGCAAAAAGATTGGGTATTCCATTCACCCCAGTAAAACCACCCATTCAGGTTACGGCAGTAGATGATTCCCCCCTGCAAAGTGATCATCCGCTGTCCCAGACACCAGAGGTGGAAGTTACTATAGGGGTGTTACATAAGGAGAGACTACAGTTTTTTGTGTTACACATGACCACCTCCACAGTCATCCTTGGCATGCCATGGCTACACTTACACTCTCCACAGATTAATTGGGCTACCGGTCAGCTAACTAGTTGGTCAGATCACTGTTTTCAGCAGTGTTTAGGGAGAGTGACACTGGGCCAGACCAGGATTCAGTTGGAGGGGGTACCAGTACAATACTCCGAGTATTCTGATGTGTTCTGTCCCAAGGCTGCAGACAAGTTACCTCCACATCGCCCCTTTGATTGCCCCATCGATCTCCGATCGGGTTGTATGCCCCCTAGGGGCCATCTTTACAATTTGTCTGGTCCAGAGAAAGTGGCTATGCAGGAATACATTCGTGAAAATTTAGCCAAGGGGTTCATTCGCCCTTCCCGGTCGCCTGCTGGTGCAGGTTTCTTTTTTGTTAAGAAAAAAGACGGAGACCTGCGGCCTTGCATTGATTACCGGGGCCTGAATAAGATCACAGTAAAGAATCGCTACCCTTTGCCTTTGATAGATGACTGGTTTACACAGATAACCGACGCTAAGATCTTTTCAAAGTTGGATTTACGGGGAGCATACAACCTGGTGCGGATCAGAAAGGGCGATGAATGGAAGACGGTCTTTAACACGCCCGACGGGCATTACGAGTACCTGGTGATGCCCTTCGGGCTGTGTAACGCCCCGGCCGTCTTTCAGGAATTGATTAATGAGGTATTCAGAGAGGTATTGGGCAAGTTTGTGTTGGTATACCTCGATGATATACTTATCTTTTCTAACAACCTCTCTGAGCACAGGACACATGTCAAGTTTGTATTAGATGAACTGAGACAAAACATGCTTTACGCCAAATTGGAGAAATGCATTTTCGAGGTAACATCTGTCACCTTTTTAGGGTACATTATTTCCACCTCGGGCCTGTCTATGGATCCTGCCAAGGTTTCTGCTGTGTTGGAATGGCCTCAACCAGTGGGGTTAAAATCTCTTCAGAGATTTCTGGGCTTTGCCAATTACTATAGAAGGTTCATAAAGGGGTACTCCACTGTTATTGCACCCCTCACCTGTCTCACTAAGAAAGGGGCAGATACTACCCACTGGTCTCCAGAGGCTCTGCATGCATTCTCCACGTTGAAAGATTTGTTTTGCTCTGCACCCATCCTGAGACACGTTGATACTTCCTATCCCTTTATGGTTGAGGTGGACTCCTCAGAGGTCGGGGTAGGGGCTGTGCTGTCCCAGCGGTCAGGGTTGCAGGGCAGATTGCACCCATGTGCCTACTTTTCTCGTAGGTTCTCTCCGGCAGAAAGAAACTACGATATAGGCAACAGGGAGCTCCTGGCCATCAAATTGGCCTTTGAAGAATGGCGTCATTGGTTGGAAGGAGCAGAACATACGATTACAGTTTACACTGACCACAAAAATTTAGAATACATCGAGGGAGCCAAGCGATTAAGCCCCCGTCAGGCTCGATGGTCATTGTTCTTCTCGAGATTCAGATTTATAATTACGTACACCCCAGGGAGCAAAAACATTAAGGCAGATGCCCTGTCTATATGCTTTGAGCCAGAGACAGCACAGCCCTCCCCCCCCAGAGACCATTGTCCCTCAGAGCAGTGCTGGGCCGAAATTACGCATGAGCGTAATTACGCATCGTAATTCAATGTAAATTTACGCGTAAGCGCTACGCGTAAATTACGGTCTTACGCGTAATTATTTACGCGTAAGCAGGAAAGTGGTATCGTAAATACCGTAATTGCTAGGTATGCGTAATTTTACGAACACTTACGCGTAATTTTACGCGTAATTACTAACGTACTAACATCCTAAGCAACCAATAGTATCTTCTCCCGCCCTTCAGTATAAGCTTACGTTTTGACGCATACGAATGATATGTACGCAATAACTGTCACATTGACGGCTATTGCGTACATATCGTCCGTATGCGTAAAAAAATACGCATTAATGGGTATTACGGCACTACGCGTAATATCATAGTGTAAGCGCCTACATTACGGTATCCTTACGCGTAACTGCGTAAGTTTACGCGTAATTACAGTGATGTACCGTAGATAATTTCCTACGCCGTAACCGTAATTGCGTAATGCGTAATAGCGTAAAATTACGTGTAATGATCCGTAAGCGTAGATTTTTCCATTACGACCAGCACTGCCTCAGAGACTGGTACTAGCTACAACTGAGACTTGGGAAGATTGGACAGAGACTTTAGGTCCTTTTCAGCAGGACATCCCGGAGGGGAAGCCCAAAGGGGTTATGTTCATCCCACTGCCATTTCGCCTTCAGATTTTGCAGATGTTCCATTCACACAGGAATGCGGGACACCCTGGGGCTTCCAGAACACAGGATCTAGTAGCCAGATGCGCTTGGTGGCCGTCTCTAGCAGCCGATTGCAAGGAGTTTGTTAGAGAGTGTGCGGTGTGTGCGAGGAGTAAGCCCTCCCGACTGGCACCTGTGGGAAGATTGCAGCCCTTACCCACCCCGAGTGAGCCATGGACCCACTTATCCATGGATTTTGTGGGTGAGCTCCCCAGGTCTGAGGGCATGTCGGTCATTTGGGTGGTAGTCAACCGCTTTAGTAAAATGGCCCATTTTGTGCCCTTGAAAGGACTCCCCTCGGCCCAGGAATTGGCCAATTTGTTCATCATCCACGTTTTCCGATTGCATGGCATTCCGGAAAACATCGTGTCAGATAGGGGAGTCCAATTTGTTTCCAGATTTTGGAGGGCATTCTGTCACCAAATGGGCATGGAACTGTCATTTTCATCGGGCTACCACCCACAGACCAATGGTCAGACGGAAAGGGTCAACCAATCATTGGAACAGTTTTTGAGGTATTACGTTGCAGAGGCGCAAAATGATTGGGTCAAGTTTTTACCCTTCGCAGAATTTGCGCACAATAATTTAAAAAGTTCCTCTTCAGGATTTTGTCCATTCCAGGTAGTGACCGGGAAATTGCCTAAATTCTCCCCATTGCCAGTCGCCTCCACTCCGTTTCCAGCTCTGGAGGCCTGGCAAAGGTCATTTAAAGATATATGGTGGATTGTGAAAAATAATTTGGAGAAGGCATTTCAAAGTCAAAAAGGTCAAGCTAACAAGAGACGTTCTTTGGAGTGGAGGTTTTTGCCAGGAGATTTAGTCTGGGTGTCCACACGTCACTTGACCTTGAAACAGCCCTCGGCTAAGTTAGGGCCCAGGTATGTGGGTCCATTCCCAGTGACTAGAAAGATCAACGATGTCACTTATGCCATTGACCTCCCTGCCAGTATGCGCGGCGTGAGATCCTTTCACGTGTCCCTGCTTAAGCCAGCAGTTCATGTGGGTCCCACTCCTCCTCCTCCGGTGATGATAGATGACCAACCTGAGTACGAAGTAGAGAAGATTTTAGACTCTCGCATAGTTCAGAACTCAGTACAATATCTGGTTCATTGGAAAGGGTATGGTGTTGAGGAGAGATCATGGGTACCTGAATGTCGCATGCATGCTGACAAATTAAGAAGGGAGTTAGTTCCATGCGTTGCATCCTGAGAAGCCTGGTAGGAGCTGTCCGGAGTCCACTCCTCAGGGGGGGGGTACTGTGAGGAAACGCGGAAAAGCCGCCGCAAAGGCTCAGAGTGAGGCGGCTGTTTCCGCGTCCAACATGGCGGCACAACGCGGAGAAACCGCCGCATGCTGAATGGGCAGAGCGGTGGAGTCCGCGTTGGAGGCGGCAGATTGCACGCATGGCAGAGCAGCTGAGAGCGGGGAGGCGGTCCCCGCGCCTGAGTCAATGGTTACATTGCAAGACATGTCCGGTGTGGCTGGGACTGCTAGTCCACACAGATTCAGAAGGACGCGCGCGCGCGCGCTGAGAGGCAGAGCTTATATGACAGCCAGAAAAGGGTCAGCTGACCAGGCTGGTCAGCTGACATTTTCACCACCTGCCATTGGTCCAGCACTTAGGGGAGGCGCAGGAGAGCGCTTTACTATATATACTGGGTGCTGGGCATTCTCTGGTTGTCTGCCGTTGCGATCACTACGTGGTAGCACTCAGACCTTGTCTGTATCTGTGTTCTAGCATAGTTTCCAAAGGTGTTGACATCAAGGCGGTCACACCTTAGCATTAGGAACATTGAGTTGTATTATTTGTTGTGACCTTCTGCCTGCCTGACTATTCCTCTGAACTCTGATCCTGTACCTTGCTATTTCTGATATCCTATTGCCAAACTCTGCTCGTTCCTGGACTCTGTATTTGCCTCCTGACTCTGTACTGTGCTACTCTGATATTCCGTTGCCAAACCCTGTCTGATTATTGGATTCCGTATCTGCCTCCTGAATCTGTACCTTATCTGTCTGTATGTTAACGACCTGGCTTGCCGACCTCGAGAACTGGCCTTACCGTTAAAGGCAGTTCCCAGACCTGTTAGTGACACCCTCCCTCTCGGGTGTCACTCACGCTCTGTCCTTCCTACCTTCAGCCTAGCTCCTCCCCCCTGGAGAGTCTAGGCCATAGGAAGGAACATACTTCTGGAGAAGTACTCAAAGTATACTGTTGCATCTAACACTCACTTGTTCTCTCTGGTATCCAGAGGTTAGTAGATATATCTGATTATCGGTGATACTGCAGATCACCAATAATCAGGTATATTCTGTATTGCTGGTGAGATGAGACTGCAGTTCACCGGTAATCAGACCCTCTCTGTGTTACACCGATCGTTACACTTATTTTGCAAGGTATGCACAGAGTGGTATATCACACTGCGTGCACTTACGTAGGTAGGTGGGTTCACTGAACACAACTGTCAGGTATATTCTGTGATGAGGTGCTTTCACTGAACACAACAGCTAGGTATATGCTGTGAAGAGGTGGTTTCACTGAACACAACAGTCAGGTATATGCTGTGGTGAGGTGATTTCACTGAACACAACAGTCAGGTATATGCTGTGGTGAGGTGGTTTCACTGAATACAACAGTCAGGTATATGCTGTGATGAGGTGGTTTCACTGAACACAACAGCTAGGTATATGCTGTGAAGAGGTGGTTTCACTGAACACAACAGCTAGGTATATACTGTGATGAGGTGGTTTCACTGAACACAACAGCTAGGTATATGCTGTGATGGTGGTTTCACTGAACACAACAGTCAGGTATATGCTGTGATAAGGTGGGTTCACTGAACACAACAGCTAGGTATATGCTGTGATGAGGTGGTTTCACTGAACACAACAGCTAGGTATATGCTGTGATGGTGGTTTCACTGAACACAACACAGTGAGGTATATGCTGTGATGAGGTGGGTTCACTGAACACAACAGCTAGGTATATGCTGTGATGAGGTGGTTTCACTGAACACAACAGCTAGGTATATGCTGTGATGGTGGTTTCACTGAACACAACAGTCAGGTATATGCTGTGATGAGGTGGGTTCACTGAACACAACAGTCAGGTATATGCTGTGATGGTGGTTTCACTGAACACAACAGTCAGGTATATGCTGTGATGAGGTGGGTTCACTGAACACAACAGCTAGGTAAAGGTATATGCTGTGATGAGGTGGTTTCACTGAACACAACAGCTAGGTAAAGGTATATGCTGTGATGAGGTGGTTTCACTGAACACAACAGTTAGGTCTATGCTGTGATGAGGTAGTTTCACTGAACACAACAGTCAGGTATATGCTGTGATGGGGTGCTTTCACTGAACACAACAGTCAGGTATATGCTGTGATGGTGGTTTCACTGAACACAACAGTCAGGTATATGCTGTGATGAGGTGGGTTCACTGAACACAACAGTCAGGTATATGCTGTGATGAGGTGGTTTTACTGAACACAACAGTTAGGTCAAGGTATATGCTGTGATGAGGTGGGTTCACTGAACACAACAGCTAGGTATATATATATATATATATATATATATATATATATATATATATATATACTGTATATATATATATATATATATATATATATATATATATACTTATTTCAAAAGCGGTCCATGCAACACAAGTGCAGTAATGGGTATTGCACAATGCGCAGCTGACACAGGTGTCTGATTGTGATTGGCCTGGGCTGGCACTGGCACACAGAAAGTATGAATTACAAAAGCTGTCTATACAACACAAGTGTCACAGTGACACACAGAAAAAAAAATAAAAAAAAATCACAAGATCAGGATTAGCTCTCAAAAGAGCTGTTGCGGGGTGCTATTATAGCAATAAGATTCAGCCAGGAGCAAGCTAACAAGCCAAGAGCCTAACTTATCTTTCCCTAGGAGAAACAGTCTGAAGCAGCTCGCCCTACTCTCACTATTGCAGGCACACGAGTGAGTGTAATGGCCGGCAGAGCCTGCCTTATATAAGCAGGGAGTGGCTCCAGGACTGACTGTAGCCTGATTGGCTACAATGTGCCTGCTGACTGTGATATAGAGGGTCAAAGTTGACCCTAATGGAGCATTATGGGGCGAATCGAACTTCCGGGAAAGTTCGCCTTCGCCGGCGAAGGCGAACCACCCAAAGTTCGCCTGGAACCGTTCGCCGGCGAACCATTCAGGCCATCTCTACACAGAACTATATCTTCTTATCTTCTGCTTCCACTACCAGCTATTACGCCACTACAATAGCTGCATCTGCCTACTCCTCCTGCTGCTGCTCCTGTCTGTGGTACCCACGACCACCATGGTCCACACAGAACTATATCTTCTGCTGCCACTACTAGCTACTTCGCCACTACAATAGCTGCATCTACCTACTCCTCCTGCTGCTGCTCCTGTCTGTGGTACCCACCACCACCAGGGTCCACACAGAACTATATCTTCTGCTGCCACTACTAGCTACTTCGCCACTACAATAGCTGCATCTAACTACTCCTCCTGCTGCTGCTCCTGTATGTGGTATCCACCACCACCAGGGTCCACACAAAACTATATCTTCTGCTGCCACTGCCACCAGCTATTACGCCACTACGATAGCTGCATCTACCTACTCCTCCTGCTGCTCCTGTCTGTGGTACCCACCACCACCAGGGTCCACACAGAACTATATCTTCTGCTGCCACTGTTGGTCTGCCACTGCCACCAGCTATTACGCCACTACCATAGCCTGCCACTGCCACCAGCTATTACACCACTACAATAGCTTTAATTTTTTTGAGATGTCTGAGCTGAAAACTGTGATGTCCCAGTTGTGCGGTTGGACTTTGGAAACAATGGGCTTGATTCACTAACCGGCACTAAGCTTGCTGTAGTGCTTGCTGTAGTGCCCTGCACCAACTGCCTGACTCCTCCCATCACCTTAGTATGTCAGGATTGCTTTAGTGCCCTACACCTACTGCCTCACTCCTCTCATCACCTCAGTATTTCAGGCTTGCTTTAGTGTCCTGCACCAACTGCCTGACTCCTCCCATTACCTCAGTATGTCAGGCTTGCTGTAGTGCCCTGCACCCGCTACCTGACTCCTCTCATCACCTCAGTATGTCAGGCTTGCTTTAGTGCCCTGCCCCCTCTGCCTGACTCCTCCTATCTCCTGGGTATGTCAAGCTTGCTTTAGTGTCCTGTACCCACTGCCTGACTCCTCCCATCACCTCAGTATGTCAGGCTTGCTATAGTGCCCTGCCCCCTCTGCCTGACTCCTCCTATTTCCTGGTTATGTCAGGCTTGCTTTAGTGCCCTGCATCCACTGCCTGACTCCTCCTATCACCTCAGTATGTCAGGCTTGCTTTAGTACCCTGCCCCCACTACCTGACTCCTCCCATGACCTCAGTATGTCAGGCTTGCTTTAGTGCCCTGCCCCCACTGCCTGACTCCTCCCATCACCTGGGTATGTCAGGCTTGCTTTAGTGCCCTGCCCCCACTGCCTGGCTCCTCCCATCACCTCGGTATGTCAACTTGCTTTAGTGCCCTGCATCCACTGCCTGACTCCTCCCATCACCTCCGTATGTCAGGCTTGCTTTAGTACCCTGCCCCCACTGCCCAGCTCCTCCCATCACCTCGGTATATCAGGCTTGCTTTAGTGCCCTGCACCCACTGCTTGACTCCTCCCATCACCTCAGTGTGTCAGGCTTTGCCTTCACATTTCAAAATGTTTATAATTAGTCTGGTAACCAGCGAATGAGGCGGAGGAGGAAGCGGTAAGGCTCAGTTCTCACTAAGCATGCAACCTTGCCTGACGCCTCCCATCACCTCAGGATGTCAGGCTTGCTTTAATGTCCTGCACCCTCTGCCTGACTCCTCCCATCACCTCGGTATGTTAGGCTTGCTTTAGTGTCCTGCACCCACTGCCTGACTCCTCCCATCACCTCGGTATGTCAATCTTGCTTTAGTGTCCTGCCCCCACTGCCCGACTCCTCCCATCACCTCGGTATGTCAGGCTTGCTGTACTGCCCTGCCCCCACTGCCTGACTCCTCCCATCACCCCGGTATGTCAGACTTGCATCCACTGTCTGACTCCTCCCATCGCCTTGGTATGACAGGCTTGCTTTAGTGCCCTGCACCCACTGCCTGACTCCTCTCATCACCTCGGTATGTCAGACTTGCTTTATTGCCCTGCCCCCACTGCCTGACTCCTCTCATCACCTCGGTATGTCAGACTTGCTTTAGTACCCTGCCCCCACTGCCCGACACCTCTCATCACCTTGGTATGTCAAACTTGCTTTAGTGCCCTGCATCCACCCTGGACTGCCTGAATCCTCCCATCACCTTGGTATGTCAAACTTGCTTTAGTGCCCTGCATCCACTGCCTGGCTCCCCTCATCACCTCGGTATGTCAAACTTGCTTTAGTGCCCTGCATCCACTGCCTGACTCCTCCTATCACCTCAGTATGTCAGGCTTGCTTTAGTACCCTGCCCCCACTACCTGACTCCTCCCATCACCTCAGTATGTCAGGCTTGCTTTAGTGCCCTGCCCCCACTGCCTGACTCCTCCCATCACCTGGGTATGTCAGGCTTGCTTTAGTGCCCTGCCCCCACTGCCTGGCTCCTCCCATCACCTCGGTATGTCAACTTGCTTTAGTGCCCTGCATCCACTGCCTGACTCCTCCCATCACCTCCGTATGTCAGGCTTGCTTTAGTACCCTGCCCCCACTGCCCAGCTCCTCCCATCACCTCGGTATATCAGGCTTGCTTTAGTGCCCTGCACCCACTGCTTGACTCCTCCCATCACCTCAGTGTGTCAGGCTTTGCCTTCACATTTCAAAATGTTTATAATTAGTCTGGTAACCAGCGAATGAGGCGGAGGAGGAAGCGGTAAGGCTCAGTTCTCACTAAGCATGCAACCTTGCCTGACGCCTCCCATCACCTCAGGATGTCAGGCTTGCTTTAATGTCCTGCACCCTCTGCCTGACTCCTCCCATCACCTCGGTATGTTAGGCTTGCTTTAGTGTCCTGCACCCACTGCCTGACTCCTCCCATCACCTCGGTATGTCAATCTTGCTTTAGTGTCCTGCCCCCACTGCCCGACTCCTCCCATCACCTCGGTATGTCAGGCTTGCTGTACTGCCCTGCCCCCACTGCCTGACTCCTCCCATCACCCCGGTATGTCAGACTTGCATCCACTGTCTGACTCCTCCCATCGCCTTGGTATGACAGGCTTGCTTTAGTGCCCTGCACCCACTGCCTGACTCCTCTCATCACCTCGGTATGTCAGACTTGCTTTATTGCCCTGCCCCCACTGCCTGACTCCTCTCATCACCTCGGTATGTCAGATTTGCTTTAGTACCCTGCCCCCATTGCCCGACACCTCCCATCACCTTGGTATGTCAAACTTGCTTTAGTGCCCTGCATCCACCCTGGACTGCCTGAATCCTCCCATCACCTTGGTATGTCAAACTTGCTTTAGTGCCCTGCATCCACTGCCTGGCTCCCCTCATCACCTCGGTATGTCAAACTTGCTTTAGTGCCCTGCATCCACTGCCTGACTCCTCCTATCACCTCAGTATGTCAGGCTTGCTTTAGTACCCTGCCCCCACTACCTGACTCCTCCCATCACCTCAGTATGTCAGGCTTGCTTTAGTGCCCTGCCCCCACTGCCTGACTCCTCCCATCACCTGGGTATGTCAGGCTTGCTTTAGTGCCCTGCCCCCACTGCCTGGCTCCTCCCATCACCTCGGTATGTCAACTTGCTTTAGTGCCCTGCATCCACTGCCTGACTCCTCCCATCACCTCCGTATGTCAGGCTTGCTTTAGTACCCTGCCCCCACTGCCCAGCTCCTCCCATCACCTCGGTATATCAGGCTTGCTTTAGTGCCCTGCACCCACTGCTTGACTCCTCCCATCACCTCAGTGTGTCAGGCTTTGCCTTCACATTTCAAAATGTTTATAATTAGTCTGGTAACCAGCGAATGAGGCGGAGGAGGAAACGGTAATGCTCGGTTCTCACTAAGCATGCAACCTTGCCTGACGCCTCCCATCACCTCAGTATGTCAGGCTTTCTTTAGTGTCCTGCACCCACTGCCTGACTCCTCCCATCACCTCGGTATGTTAGGCTTGCTTTAGTGTCCTGCACCCACTGCCTGACTCCTCCCATCACCTCGGTATGTCAATCTTGCTTTAGTGTCCTGCCCCCACTGCCTGACTCCTCCCATCACCTCGGTATGTCAGGCTTGCTTTAGTGTCCTGCCCCCACTGCCTGACTCTTCCCATCACCTCAGTATGTCAGGCTTGCTTTAGTGCCCTGCCCCTACTGCCTGACTCCTCCCATCACCTCGGTATGTCAGGCTTGCTTTAGTGCCCTGCCCCCACTGCCTGACTCCTCCCATCACCCCAGTATGTCAGGCTTGCTTTAGTGCCCTGCACCCATTGCTTGACTCCTCCCATCACCTCAGCGTGTCAGGCTTTGCCTTCACATTTCAAAATGTTTATAATTAGTCTGGTAACCAGCCACTGAGGCGGAGGAGAAAGCGGTAAGGCTCGGTTCTCACTAAGCCTGCAACCTTCAAATGGACATGTCAGCAGATCCTGTGCTAAGCATGTTCTGACTAATGATGGCCGGCAGTTCACATCGGTGGACAGTTTATAGAAATCATTTGCCATTCGCATTTACCGCAAAGCTTATGCAGTTTGTGTCTGCCGCATACTTTTACATGGAGCCATATTCAGCCTCAAGTCATGTTGAGCAGAACAGTTAATTATGCATTTTTACCATATGGGCGACACCCCCCATAAGAGAAATGAACCTGGCAGCCATTTTCCAGTCAGACTGGAGTCAGTGTAGGGAGAGCTGTGCTGCTGATTCAGGGACAGAGAGATAGCTTGCTGACACTGTTCCATGTTATTCAGTGCTGTGTAGCTGTGTGCCTGGAGTCAGTGTAGGGAGGGCTGTGCTGCTGAGGGACAGATAGAGATAGGTGTTCTCTATGGAATCCAGTGCTTTGTAGCTGTGTGCCTGGAGTCAGTGTAGGGAGAGCTGTGCTGCTGACTGAGGGACAGATAGAGATAGGTGAAATAAAAGACTCTTGAGGATAAAGTTGCTTTCAATGTGCTGTATTATCAAAAGGCAATATCAACTACACACATTATACAATAATCCCCAAGACATTGCACTACCCCTACCTAAAAACCCTGGCGCAGGTGATCACCTGTACTGCTTCCCCACACCCCCACTTGCCAGTGAGTTTACCCCCTGCCGGCCGGCTTGTCAGATATGGGACACTGTCCAGATCCAAGGTTTCAAACCATGTCCTTAAGCTTGCCCCCAGCCGGGCTCCTGCTCTCCACAGCCTACAATAAGCAATGGCAGTCCTCAGCAAGCATAAGCGTGTTAGTAGGGGTTAGGAAAACGGCTCACCATACCGCCAGACGGATAATATCAACATGCATTTCAGGCCAATTCGTATAGAGCCTCCCCAGTGCACTTGGGGGGCTTCCTTGCAACCGCCAGAATCACTTTCACTTTAGTGCCGGTACCAGCCAGTTCATACACTCACGTGTCCTATTCGCGGGCGTCCCCGCTTTCCAACCATGAGCTCCGGCGTAGCTGATAGATTGAGATGCGCTCAGCCACTCACTCCTGTCCCTGGCTCCACGCTGCACGCTAAACGCCAGGCCGTTCCAGCAACTCAGAAAGGACTCGTACTTCCGCGGTGGTCAAGCTACGGTGGCCTGGATGTATCAATTCCAGCCAACGCGTTTCATCAAATCCTTTTGACTTTATCAAGGCAAATGCATACACACAGTGCTCCCTCTTGTGGGCCTTTTTATAGTTGCAGGCATCCTCTTTGGAGGGAAAACTTTTTCGGCTCAATGTGCTCTTTACTGGCATCTTGTGGGCCTTTATAATATCACATCCCACATTATAGGAAAACAGCCCAGCATGAAACTGTTCACCGCCATACCCTTCCTACCTTTCAACTACACATATTCACCCCCAATCCCTCTCCATTATCCTGCTCTAACCTTTTTCATCCCACCTATTTCTGGAGCATCCCATGGCACACCAAATACATTAAAAATACATGTAGACCTTGGTGGAGGGGGGGGACCCAGTAACCCCCATGGGCAGACCTCACCGACATAGCCACTCACCATACCCATACACAGTTGTTTTTAATTTGGATTTCAAATTTTAAATTTTAAATTCTCAAATTTTCAAGCAGGCTTGGGACCTGGATATCACACCTAGAGGAACACCCCCAAATTAAAATCCACATTAATTCCCAAAGGGGCACGGGAGTTACATTTGTATATCCACATACATTCTTTTTGTAACAAAACTTTATCAAAATCCCCCCTCCTGGGGCTAATGTTCAGCTTATAAATCCCTCTAAATCTTAAACCCTTAGGGTCACTGTCATGAAATTCCAAAAAATGCTGTGCCACTGCACTATCAACATTTTTTCCTTTAATATTTTTAATATGCTCCCCTATGCGTGTCTCCAGGTCCCGTCCCGTTTTTCCTATGTAGATTTTGCCACATGGACATATCAACTGGTAGATAACTTTGGTGGTTGCACATGAGATATAATCTCTTATTTTATATTCAATTGTGCCACCGCTATCATGGAATGTATCACCCTCTAGTGCATATCTGCAGAATCTACAGTTCTGACATTTGAACATTCCCTTCCTTTTTCTTATGGTCTTCTGGTCTCTCCGAAATTCACTTTTTGTTAACATATCCCCCAAACTGCTGCTTCTTCTCGCCGTCACATGGGGGGTCTCTCCTACTATTTGAGCAATATCCTTGTCTAGGGTAAGAATCCCCCAGTTTTTTTTAAGTAGATCTACCAATTGCTCCCAATGGCTACCATATCTTGTGACAATTCTCACCACTTCATCTTTTTCTTCTTTCTTATGCGCTCCCTTTTCTACTCTTTTTTCAACCAAATTCTTTCTATCTGTTTTTAGAGCTCTCACATAAGCTCGTTTAATCATTCTATTAGAGTACCCTCTATTTCTCAAACGCTGTCTTAGTGTCACTGATTCCTGTTTATATAGCTCAACTGTGGCACAGTTTCGTCGTATTCTCAAAAATTCCCCTGTGGGCACTGACCGGATCTGACACCCCAGGTGATGGCTGGAAGCATGCAGCAGTGTGTTTCCTGCGCTTTCCTTCCTGTATGTACTGGAGAACAGATTGTTCCCTCTTCTATATAACTTTAGATCCAAAAAGGTCACACTCTCCTCATCACACGTGTACGTAATGAAGATATTCCTTTGATTCTGATTCAAACTATTCACAAATTCCTGAAGGCTGTCTCTGTCGCCCTTCCATACCATGACCACATCGTCTATATAACGCAGCCAGAGGGCGACACGCTCCCCAAACCCCCGCATGCCAAACACCTCCTCCATCTCCCACAAGCCTAGGTGAAGGCATGCATAGGCCGGGGAGCATGCCGCCCCCATGGCTACGCCCCTCAATTGTTGGTAATATTCTCCATTGAACTGGAAGAAATTTCTTGTTAGAATCAACTTCATCAAATCCTGTACATAATTATTATGGGCTTCCTCCTCCTCCCCATAATATTTTTCCATAAACCACGATACCGCTCTCAAGCCTATTTCATTGGGGATGGATGTAAAAAGAGACTCCACATCTAAGGTTACAAGGAGACAGCTCTCCGGCAATTCCACATTTTCAATTTTGTTCAAGACTTCTGTTGTATCTCTAACGTAGGAGGGCAGAGAGACTACCATTGGCTTCAACTTCTTTTCCACATATTGGGCAACTCTTTCCAGAGGGCCCCCATTTGCTGAGATAATTGGCCTCCCAGGGGGATCAACTAGATTCTTATGTAATTTAGGAATAATATAAAATGTCGGAATATTAAATTCCTTTACTTCCATATATTTAAATTCCCTTTCCAACAAAATACTTTCCACTAGCCCCCATGATAATTTCAAATTTATATCTGTTACCAGTTGGACAAAGGGGTTTCCCCTGATTTTCCTATAGCACTCACCATCTGCCAGTAGTCTCTCTGCCTCCCCCACATATTTTTCAACACTCATCAAAACAACATTTCCTCCTTTGTCGCTTTTCTTTATTACCACATTGTCCATCATTTGTAACTTCCTCAGAGCCTTTTGTTGCCCCATAGTCTGGACCAACAAAACAAAAAAGCTTTTTTAGACAAAGAAATAGAGGGGACCCAACTACAAATGACAGAGGGGGCGGTGACGAGAGCACAAGCGAGTGCGTTGGAAAAACAGGTGGGGGACCTCCAATTGACAAATCAGTAGGGTTAAGTGTGGTAAACCTCACCAACCTTATTTTGTCAGATGATCACTTGTTCGTATTGAGTAGGGGTCTAACATTCTGTCCCACAATGCATGGAGACGAATTTGAGGTCTTCAAGGATCTGAATTTATTTTTGAGACGAGTACTGTTAAAGAAAATGTTTTCAAAAAAATCAGGGGAGGCGCAGCAAGAAATGCTGGATGGCCAGTCCCTGTTAGAACAAGGTGATCAAATGGTTGATGAGCTTTGCCACTGGGACGAACAGATGGATGATGATGAGGAAGAACAGAGCGATGTGAAAATTCATACAGACTTAAAGTCAAGATCTAAATTTATGCCTTCGCTATATTCAAATCGATCAACCGCAGTGTTTATGGAGGTAATGGAAAAAGAATTAAAAACCATTAGGTGGAATGATAAGGGAAATAGTAATCTGACTATGGGGCAACAAAAGGCTCTGAGGGAGTTACAAATGATGGACAATGTGGTAATAAAGAAAAGCGACAAAGGAGGAAATGTTGTTTTGATGAGTGTTGAAAAATATGTGGGGGAGGCAGAGAGACTACTGGCAGATGGTGAGTGCTATAGGAAAATCAGGGGAAACCCCTTTGTCCAACTGGTAACAGATATAAATTTGAAATTATCATGGGGGGTAGTGGAAGGTATTTTGTTGGAAAGGGAATTTAAATATATGGAAGTAAAGGAATTTAATATTCCGACATTTTATATTATTCCTAAATTACATAAGAATCTAGTTGATCCCCCTGGGAGGCCAATTATCTCAGCAAATGGGGGCCCTCTGGAAAGAGTTGCCCAATATGTGGAAAAGAAGTTGAAGCCAATGGTAGTCTCTCTGCCCTCCTACGTTAGAGATACAACAGAAGTCTTGAACAAAATTGAAAATGTGGAATTGCCGGAGAGCTGTCTCCTTGTAACCTTAGATGTGGAGTCTCTTTTTACATCCATCCTCAATGAAATAGGCTTGAGAGCGGTATCGTGGTTTATGGAAAAATATTATGGGGAGGAGGAGGAAGCCCATAATAATTATGTACAGGATTTGATGAAGTTGATTCTAACAAGAAATTTCTTCCAGTTCAATGGAGAATATTACCAACAATTGAGGGGCGTAGCCATGGGGGCGGCATGCTCCCCGGCCTATGCATGCCTTCACCTAGGCTTGTGGGAAATGGAGGAGGTGTTTGGCATGCGGGGGTTTGGGGAGCGTGTCGCCCTCTGGCTGCGTTATATAGACGATGTGGTCATGGTATGGAAGGGCGACAGAGACAGCCTTCAGGAATTTGTGAATAGTTTGAATCAGAATCAAAGGAATATCTTCATTACGTACACGTGTGATGAGGAGAGTGTGACCTTTTTGGATCTAAAGTTATATAGAAGAGGGAACAATCTGTTCTCCAGTACATACAGGAAGGAAAGCGCAGGAAACACACTGCTGCATGCTTCCAGCCATCACCTGGGGTGTCAGATCCGGTCAGTGCCCACAGGGGAATTTTTGAGAATACGACGAAACTGTGCCACAGTTGAGCTATATAAACAGGAATCAGTGACACTAAGACAGCGTTTGAGAAATAGAGGGTACTCTAATAGAATGATTAAACGAGCTTATGTGAGAGCTCTAAAAACAGATAGAAAGAATTTGGTTGAAAAAAGAGTAGAAAAGGGAGCGCATAAGAAAGAAGAAAAAGATGAAGTGGTGAGAATTGTCACAAGATATGGTAGCCATTGGGAGCAATTGGTAGATCTACTTAAAAAAAACTGGGGGATTCTTACCCTAGACAAGGATATTGCTCAAATAGTAGGAGAGACCCCCCATGTGACGGCGAGAAGAAGCAGCAGTTTGGGGGATATGTTAACAAAAAGTGAATTTCGGAGAGACCAGAAGACCATAAGAAAAAGGAAGGGAATGTTCAAATGTCAGAACTGTAGATTCTGCAGATATGCACTAGAGGGTGATACATTCCATGATAGCGGTGGCACAATTGAATATAAAATAAGAGATTATATCTCATGTGCAACCACCAAAGTTATCTACCAGTTGATATGTCCATGTGGCAAAATCTACATAGGAAAAACGGGACGGGACCTGGAGACACGCATAGGGGAGCATATTAAAAATATTAAAGGAAAAAATGTTGATAGTGCAGTGGCACAGCATTTTTTGGAATTTCATGACAGTGACCCTAAGGGTTTAAGATTTAGAGGGATTTATAAGCTGAACATTAGCCCCAGGAGGGGGGATTTTGATAAAGTTTTGTTACAAAAAGAATGTATGTGGATATACAAATGTAACTCCCGTGCCCCTTTGGGAATTAATGTGGATTTTAATTTGGGGGTGTTCCTCTAGGTGTGCTATCCAGGTCCCAAGCCTGCTTGAAAATTTGAGAATTTAAAATTTAAAATTTGAAATCCAAATTAAAAACAACTGTGTATGGGTATGGTGAGTGGCTATGTTGGTGAGGTCTGCCCATGGGGGTTACTGGGTCCCCCCCCTCCACCAAGGTCTACATGTATTTTTAATGTATTTGGTGTGCCATGGGATGCTCCAGAAATAGGTGGGATGAAAAAGGTTAGAGCAGGATAATGGAGAGGGATTGGGGGTGAATATGTGTAGTTGAAAGGTAGGAAGGGTATGGCGGTGAACAGTTTCATGCTGGGCTGTTTTCCTATAATGTGGGATGTGATATTATAAAGGCCCACAAGATGCCAGTAAAGAGCACATTGAGCCGAAAAAGTTTTCCCTCCAAAGAGGATGCCTGCAACTATAAAAAGGCCCACAAGAGGGAGCACTGTGTGTATGCATTTGCCTTGATAAAGTCAAAAGGATTTGATGAAACGCGTTGGCTGGAATTGATACATCCAGGCCACCGTAGCTTGACCACCGCGGAAGTACGAGTCCTTTCTGAGTTGCTGGAACGGCCTGGCGTTTAGCGTGCAGCGTGGAGCCAGGGACAGGAGTGAGTGGCTGAGCGCATCTCAATCTATCAGCTACGCCGGAGCTCATGGTTGGAAAGCGGGGACGCCCGCGAATAGGACACGTGAGTGTATGAACTGGCTGGTACCGGCACTAAAGTGAAAGTGATTCTGGCGGTTGCAAGGAAGCCCCCCAAGTGCACTGGGGAGGCTCTATACGAATTGGCCTGAAATGCATGTTGATATTATCCGTCTGGCGGTATGGTGAGCCGTTTTCCTAACCCCTACTAACACGCTTATGCTTGCTGAGGACTGCCATTGCTTATTGTAGGCTGTGGAGAGCAGGAGCCCGGCTGGGGGCAAGCTTAAGGACATGGTTTGAAACCTTGGATCTGGACAGTGTCCCATATCTGACAAGCCGGCCGGCAGGGGGTAAACTCACTGGCAAGTGGGGGTGTGGGGAAGCAGTACAGGTGATTACCTGCGCCAGGGTTTTTAGGTAGGGGTAGTGCAATGTCTTGGGGATTATTGTATAATGTGTGTAGTTGATATTGCCTTTTGATAATACAGCACATTGAAAGCAACTTTATCCTCAAGAGTCTTTTATTTCAGTTGAAATTCTGTGTTAAGCACAGGGAATAGTATGTTATAGATAGAGATAGGTGTTCTCTATGTAACCCAGTGCTGTGTAGCTGTGTGCCTGGAGTCAGTGTAGGGAGAGCTGTGCTGCTGCTGAGGGACAGATAGAGATAGGTGTTCTCTATGGAATCCAGTGCTGTGTAGCTGTGTGCCTGGAGTCAGTGTAGGGAGAGCTGTGCTGCTGAGGGACAGATAGTGATAGGTGTTCTCTATGGAATCCAGTGCTGTGTAGCTGTGTGCCTTGAGTCAGTGTAGGGAGAGCTATGCTGCTGATTGAGGGACAGATAGTGATAGGTGTTCTCTATGGAATCCAGTGCTGTGTAGCTGTGTGCCTGTAGTCAGTGTAGGGAGAGCTGTGCTGCTGATTCATGGACAAATAGATAGCAGCTCTGTGTAATATAATGCTGTGTAGCTGCTTCCATAGGTGTACTGCTCCTTGCAGTTTACCAACTAGGAACCACAAAAGTCCATTTAAGGACTGATCCTGCTGTTATTTATGTTGTTGTTATTTGTGGTGTGGTGTGTAGCTTATATACACCACCTGTTTAGTATAGTGTAGTAGGTGGCTGCATCACTGTTACAGCCGGTCACTGTGCTAAAATAAAGTGAATGAGTGACCGTATTGTAACATTTTTGTGTCACCTGACATTGTCACACAAAGCATTTCACATCACTGTGGAGCTTGTAGTACAGGGTTAGGCCCACACTGCGCAAGCAGCATAATTTGTGACTGCAGTGTACTTTAAACATCAGGCAGGTATATGTCAAAGAATATGCCTCTGCTACAGTTGCTGCAAATAACCATTTTTAAGCAGGTAAATGCAGTGGACATTGTGTTGGACGACTGTTATGAGCACATCTTTCTGAAGTTCTCTGTCAGGCTGATAACTAGTGATGGTCAGTGACATGCTGATAACTCTGAGATGGTGAAAATTATATGCTAATTATATGCAGAGTTACACAGATGCTGCATCTGGCCCATTTCCCATCTGCATCATCTTTGCATCATTTTGGAATTCTCAGCAGCTCACTGACTATCCCTAATGATAATTGTTCCTCCCCTCAGAATTCTCTAACAGGAAGTGATGATGTTTCTCTATTTGCAGGGCGGAGTCCCGGCATCAGGAACCTCTCAGAGACTCGTCTCTCTGTATCCACAGACTGTACAACGGATGATGATGTCACTGGACAAGAGTCTCCTGCAGATATCCTGGTTATGCCAAATATTCCCCCAGACTCCTCTCACCTGTCAAACCCCGGGGAACCTCAAACGCAGCACAGCTTTCTCCCTGCTAGAGGGTCTTATTCCTGTTCCACGTGTAGAAAATTTTTTGTACAGAAATCACTTCTTGTCAGGCATGAGAGATCTCACACTGGTGAGAAGCCCTATTCATGTGCTGAGTGTGGGAAATGCTTTGTAGAGAAAGCAAAGCTTGTCATACATGAGAAATCCCACACTGGTGAGAAGCTCTATTCATGTGCTGAGTGTGGGAAATGTTTTCTATGGAAATCCAATTTTGTCAGTCATGAGAAATCCCACACTGGTGAGAAGCTCTATTCATGTGCAGAGTGCGGGAAATGTTTTCTATGGAAATCCAATTTTGTCAGTCATGAGAGATCTCACACTGGTGAGAAACCCTATTCATGTGCTGAGTGTGGGAAATGTTTTGGGCAGAAAGCAAGCCTTGTCAGTCATGAGAGATCTCACATTGGTGAGAAACCCTATTCATGTAATGAGTGTGGGAAATGTTTTGGGCAGAAAGCACACCTCTTAATCCATGAGAGATCACACACTGGCGAGAAGCCCTATTCATGTGCTGAGTGTGGAAAATGTTTTGGATGGAAAGCAAGCCTTGTCGTACATGAGAGATCTCACACTGGGGAGAAGCCCTATTCATGTGCTGAGTGTGGGAAATGTTTTGGGCAGAAACCACACCTCTTAATCCATGAGAGATCACACACTGGCAAGAAGCCCTATTCATGTGCTGAGTGTGGAAAATGTTTTGGGCGGAAAGCAAACCTTGTCATACATGAGAGATCTCACACTGGTGAGAAGCCCCATTCATGTGCAGAGTGTGGGAAATGTTTTGGATTGAAAGAATACCTTGTCAGTCATGAGAGATCTCACACTGGTGAGAAACCCTATTCATGTGCTGAGTGTGGGAAATGTTTTGGATGGAAAGCAAGCCTTGTCAGTCATGAGAGATATCACACTGGCGAGAAACCCTATTCATGTGCTGAGTGTGGGAAATGTTTTGGATGGAAAGCAAACCTTGTCAGTCATGAGAGAACTCACACTGGTGAGAAGGCCTATTCATGTAATGAGTGTGGGAAATGTTTTGGAGTGAAAGCAAACCTTGTCAGTCATGAGAGAACTCACACTGGTGAGAAGGCCTATTCATGTGCTGAGTGTGGGAAATGTTTTGGCCAGAAAGCACACCTCTTAATCCATGAGCGATCACACACTTGTTGAAAAGCCCTATTCATGTGCTGAGTGTGGAAAATGTTTTGGGTGGAAAGCAAGCCTTGTCAGACATGAGAGATCTCACACTGGGGAGAAGCCCTATTCATGTGCTGAGTGTGGGAAATGTTTTGGGCAGAAAGCAAACCTTGTCAGTCATGAGAGATCTCACATTGGTGTGAAGCCCTATTCATGTAATGAGTGTGGGAAATGTTTTGGGCAGAAAGCAAGCCTTGTCAGTCATGAGAGATCTCACATTGGTGTGAAGCCCTATTCATGTAATGAGTGTGGGAAATGTTTTGGGCAGAAAGCAAACCTTGTCAGACATGAGAGATCTCACACTGGGGAGAAGCCCTATTCATGTGCTGAGTGTGGAAAATGTTTTGGGCGGAAAGCAAACCTTGTCATACATGAGAGATCTCACACTGGTGAGAAGCCCCATTCATGTGCAGAGTGTGGGAAATGTTTTGGATTGAAAGAATACCTTGTCAGTCATGAGAGATCTCACACTGGCGAGAAACCCTATTCATGTGCTGAGTGTGGGAAATGTTTTGGATGGAAAGCAAGCCTTGTCGTACATGAGAGATCTCACACTGGGGAGAAGCCCTATTCATGTGCTGAGCGTGGGAAATGTTTTGGACAGAAAGCAAAGCTTGTCATACATAAGAAATCCCACACTGGGGAGAAGCCCTATTCATGTGGTGAGTGTGGGAAATGTTTTGGGCAGAAAGCATACCTCTTAAAACATGAGGTATCTCACACTGATGGGAAGCCCTATTAATGTGCTGAGTGTGGGAAATGTTTTGGACGGAAAGCACACCTTTTAATCCATGAGAGATCTCACATTGGGGAGAAGCCCTATTCATGTGCTGAGTGTGGGAAATGTTGTGTCCAGAAGTCAGACCTTGTCAAACATGAGAGATCTCACACTTGTGAGAAGCCCTATTCATGTTCTGAGTGTGGGAAATGTTTTAAGCATAAATCACTGCTTGTGAGAAATTTGTGTTGAGTGTGGGAAATGTTTTTGCCATAAGTGTTCTTTTCCAATGTTTCTATTACTTCTTGCAAAGCGCACATGGCAGCATTTTTACACTGAATCCTGTGGACTCTTTCATGCTGCTCAGTGCATTGGATTGTAGCTGCTCTTTGTCTATAGCAAACTCCTTCCACTCCTCAAGCAGTTGCATGCGTCTGAAAGCGTTTGTAAGCATTGCTCCGTAGCGTATGTAAGGATTTTTCCAGGTTGTGGCATTTGGCTGGTTAAACACTCTGCTACCATATATTGTGTGTTTGAGAGTTTATTTGGCGTTTAATAGGCATTTTGACAGAAAGCCAAAGGAACCTGGAACCTTTCTTCTACTGTGCTGAGAGTATGGAGAATGTGTGCTGCTCCTCCCAGGCCCCTGTAAGCCCCAATGCAGAGCAAATGAACAGACAGCAGTAACTGGGATAGACGCTGCAGCTTCCCTGGAAAGTTCTCATGGCACACAGTTTGAGAACCACTGGTGTAAACTTTTCAAAGGGTTGGGGATATTCAATTACCTATTTGGGCAGAGTGTCCTTATCTTATCCATAGGAAGCTCTCTGTTATTTGCATGCTTAGATAAGCTTGATACTATATGTAAGAAACTGTAAGAGAATATATATTTCTCTTGGCGACACACCTTTCTTCCGGCACCAGCGGCTCGCTAGTAAGAGCTGCAAACACTACTCATCACAGCACACAGCATAGGAGATAGACTTCTTGAGGCATCTTCCAAGTTCCAAAAGGTTTATTCAGTACACAGATATACAGATACAGTTCGTCATATCTTAGCCAAGCAGATTCTTCTTTAAGTCCATTTGCGTTACAAGCTCTTGACTAACATTCCTCCTGAATGTTAGTCAGGTTATCTTCTTTCTATTCTAAGTTACATCTAAACTAAGTATATACAGCATACATTATATCAGCTTACAGAAATAAAGGAAAATAATTAGGGTTCCAGTCAGCAGATAGAGAGCATGAAAGTAAGAGTGCGCTCCGTTGGCCCATCATGACCCTTAATACTGACCAGGAAAGAGTTAATTGTGTCATCATCTGAACCATCTATAATTGGTTCAGATCCCTTGTGATGTCCTGATACACACCTACTCGATAAATATTCTATGACCCCCTTGCCCCAGTTGCAAGGAATTTTTATATTTAATAAATATTGGCCTCTGTTTTCCCCTTTGCAGTATGAAAGTCGGTACATTTGAACAGATAGTGTTCCTGTCCTTCGGACGAGGACACTCTGCTTCTGGTAAAAGTCTTCATAATTTCTCTCCGAGAAATTATGCTTAAAGAGACCCGGTGCCAATCAAGCATTTCAACTAACTCAGTTCAAATAACTGAGGCCTACATATAATACTTAAATTATAACAATCCCCCCTAAAAGGCTTGATCTGCAGATTCCTGCTTCTGAACCCCGCAGTACCTGTTTTGTTTCCTTTATATTTCACTTTTTGATGCTCGTGCTCACACCTTCTCTGCTCTAGGTGGTTCTCCCTGGGAGAGAGGGCAAGACCTTTTGGCCTTCCTGTAACCAGGCTCCCTGGGGATGCCCTACTTCTGAGTCCCTCTATACCACATTCTAAGCATTTGCGTCACTTGCGTATCACTCACAAACTTGCATGATCACAGAAAAGTGAAACTTGTTTGTCTGTTAAGCATCAGAGCAGTGCCAGGTAAAAGATACTCGATTCATATTCTATGACCCCTTGCCCCAGTTGCAAGGAATTTTTATATTTAATAAATATTGGCCTCTGTTTTCCCCTTTGCAGTATGAAAGTCGGTACATTTGAACAGATAGAGTCCCTGTCCTTTGGACGAGGACAATCTGCTTCTGGTAAAAGTCTTCATAATTTCTCTCTGAGAAATTATGCTTAAAGAGACCCGGTGCCAATCAAGCCTTTCAACTAACTCAGTTCAAATAACTGAGGCCTACATATAATACTTAAATTATAACACTATAGCCGAGAAAAAATAACCTTCCCCCAGCTAGTGCTGCAGCCATTAGGACGTGCTCAATAGGCAGTGGTAGTGTTAGGGAGTCTTGCCCAAGCTCTCCTTATGAATAGGTGCTGGCTTACTGAAACGAGAAAAGAAGGCATTCAAATCTAGGTCTTCTTCTATGTCAGAGGCAGAGCCCTTAACCAATATACTATCCAGCCGCTGGGGCTAGTGTACAGGTAAATATGAGGCATTATCTATTGGAATTTTTTTTTTATTTGTAGGTGTTACCACCCCCTTTAAGAAGGCATAAAGTAATACCACATCAGTAAAATGCAACAACCTGTGCAGAAGTATTTTGCATGAAAACAGGGAACTAAACACTCAGCAGTTTCCTACTCCTGTGAGACTTTATGTGATGTCAGCTATGGAAACGGTGCATTTGCCTCTGAAGGCATAGATGTGAAAATGTATCATAAAGTGAGGAAATTAGTCGGAGAGGATGGTTCTAACTCTTCACCGAGTTCACCACTATGGCTCTATCCAAATTTGTCAGAATTTGTTTCCCTTATTGATGTGGGATTCTGGATCCGGAGGGGGGTAAATATATTCACCACCTGTACCATAATAATCATTGTAAATCGTGGTCTCAAATGTCAGTGATGGAATTTCACCTTCCTAGGCATTCCCGATTCAGGTACTGTCACCTCAGGCATGCAGCCCAATGTGGGGGTGTGACTGCTGACCTGGTCCCGGCACTGTGGAAAGCTGGCTGCTACATAAGGAAAGCCTTATATCCAGGTTCTGCTCCAGGCTTGCTGACTATGAATATGCTCATAGACTAGTTAAGACTGGGGCATTATGGGAGGGGGAGAGGAGATTTCTGAGGAGGAGTGGACTGACTATGAGGACACATATATGAAGACAGTAATTTGCTTTCGAGATAAGATAGTTCAACTGTGCTGGTTTTACCAGATATACTTTACTCCTGTTACAATATCCAAATTCTCAGGGGGTGTGTGCGTGATGATTGTTGGAGGTGTGGTCATAGCCCGGGTACTTTTAGGCATATGACTTGGGACTGCCCGCTCATCCAAGCATTTTGGGACAAAATATTGACCTTCATGAAAGTCAATCTTAGTCTTCCTGTAGTGTCCTCTTATTAGTCTGGTCTGTTGGGATTGATAGAGGAATGGTCCTTGAATAAGAATAAAAAAACTTTTGGTTAGATCAGGGGTGTCAAACTCAAAAACAATGTGGGCCGAAATTGTACACCGGGACCTAGTCGCGGGCCAACCTCAATATCTCTTAAAAAGTTCCCTGGTGCCTAATGCCTCCCCTCAACACCTATACAGTTCCCTGGTGTCTAGTGGTCCTCCCTCCCCTATACAGTTCCCAGGGGCCTACCTGCCCCCACCCTCTCCTATACTGTTCCCTGGTGTCTAGAGCCAACCAAGCTTCCCTCCCCTATACAGTTCCCTAGTGTTTAGTGCTTTCTCTGTACCTCGCCCATATGGCTTCCTTGGTGATCTAGGGCTTCACCTCCAATATAGCTTCCCTAGTGGTGTAGAGTGGGTCAAACATAATGCAAAGTGAGGAAACCACTTGAAGGCCAAATTTAATGGCTCCGAGGGCCAGATTTGGCCCGCGGGCCGGAGTTTGACATGTATGGGTTAGACTGTTGTTCAGTTATGCCCAAAATATCCATTGCTCTATAGTGGAAAAACAACTGATTCCAGTCTCACTTTATGGATGCACTTAATTAATACTTCTCTTCCATTATATAAACTGATCTGGTTGGTGAGAGGGGCGGGCTCCACATTCAATAAGGTCTGGAAGCCCTGGTTACAATGTACTGGTTAAGCCATTCATAATCTAGATGCATCTCCCAGCATTGTGGACTCCCTCTGATAGATACTCGGATATGTGCTTGTGGTTCCTCCACACCACACCTCTGTGATGCTTTGTGCAGCCCTGGTCTGGGATTTCATACTGGTCCATAGATTTTATGTGTGGGACTTGGTCAGCTTATGAAGCAATCCTGTATGTTCTTCATGCTACTGTATGCCTATATATCTACTTTCTTGACTTTGTGTAATCTTTTGTATCTATGTGATATGGCCTGATGTAACCTAAATATGTCTTGCACTGTCAATGGGTTGTTTTGTGTTGCCGTTGTGTGTTTTGATAAACAATAAACAGATTTAAAAAAAATTCAACAGTTTTGGACAATGATGGTTCAAAAACTGTTGGCAATAGCAGTATACCAACAAAATTGACTCATTTGTACATATAAGAAAAACATAAATCACCAGACCTGGCGAATACTTTGAACCAAAGGCCAGGGGTTGAGGGTCAATGTGTTCTTTTTCAAAACAACTTGCTTAAAGAGTCTCTGTAACAAAATTTTCAGCCTTATTTCTTCTATCCTATAAGTTCCTATACCTGCTCTAATGTGGTCTGGATTACTGCAGCCTTTTCTAGTTGCACTGTCTCTGTAATATATCTAATCTTGTTTTCTTTGTCAAACCTTGTCGACTCTGCAGTGATAGGGAGAAGTTATGCACACCCCCTGCACGCCCCCTCCGGGCTCTGTGTGTGTGCTTTGTTTATTGCAGTTTGTGAGGCTAATGCTAGGCACACACCATACAATTTTCTGTTAGATTTTCTGTTGGATTTACCTGCCAGAAAGATAATTTCCAACATGTTGAAAATTATCCAACCAACTATCTATCTGCCTAGCAATTAGGTATTGTTCTACTCAGCAGGCTATAACCAGAAGACAATGCACCAGAGATAATGACCAGTCTCTACCAGTAATTTACAGAATATAGTCTAACAGAAAATCTAACAAAAAAAAAACAGAAAAATCTAACAGAAAATTGTATGGTGTGTACTAGGCATAAAGCCTCATCTACACGGGTAGATGAGGCTCCGATCCGGCGGCTCGATTAGCCGCCGGATCGCCTCTTCAGCGTACCCGCCGCGTCACCGCTTGCGCGCCGGATTTGATTCCCCGCTCGTCCCCGCCGGCGCCGCTTATCTTCCGTTGGATTCCCTGCCATTGTACCCTCGCGGGGAATGAGCAGGGAATCGGCGGTGGGGAGATCTGTCCTGTCGGATCTTATCAATCGAGCCGCATCAGCGGCTCGATTGATAAGGAACATCGGAGCCTCATCTACACGTGTAGATGAGGCTTAAGAGGGAAGGGAGCTGCTGCCTGTCACATGCAAACTGTGACTAATCCCAGACAGCACATACATACATACATACACACACATATTAGTGTGTGTGTGTATACTGTATATATGTACTGTATATATATCTACAGTATATATACACATACATCACTTCCTGGTTGGTGGCCTTGTTTTTTGTTTGTAAACACTGCATAAAACTGGCGATTAACCACTTCACAACTGAGGGGTTTTACCCCTTGAGCACCAGAGCAATTTTCACCTTTCAGCGCTCCTTCCATTCATTCGTCTATAACTTTATCATTACTTATCACAATGAAATGAACTATAGCTTGTTTTTTTTCGCCACCAATTAGGCTTTCTTTAGGTGGGACATTATGCCAAGAATTATTTTATTCTAAATGTGTTTTAATGGGAAAATACGAAAAAATGTGGGAAAAAAATGTATTATTTTTCAGTTTTCGGCCTTTATAGTTTTTATATAATGCATGCTACTGTAATTAAAACCCATGAAATTTATTTGCCCATTTGTCCCGGTTATAAAACCGTTTAAATTATGTCCCTATCACAATGTTTGGCGACAATATTTTATTTGGAAATAAAGGTGCATTTTTTTCAGTTTTGCGTCCATCCCTAATTACAAGCCCATAGTTTATAAAGTAACAGTGTTATACCCTCTTGACATAAATATTTAAAAAGTTCAGTCCCTAAGGTAACTATTTATGTATTTTTTTTAATTGTAATTTTTTTGTTTAATTACAAACAAAAAAATTGGGGAGTGTGGGAGGTAATGAGTTAATTTTTAGTGTATAACTAATGTATTTGTATATGAAAAATGCTTTAGGGTGTAGTTTTACTATTTGGCCACAAGATGGCCACAGTAACTTTTTCTTTATGCGTCCTGCAAGCGTCCGGAAGGACGCTTGCAGGAAGTGTTATGAGGCTGGGAAACTTTTTTTTTCCACAATGATCGCGCTGCTTCTCATAGAAGCAGCTGATCATTGTGGGGGCTTGGATCAACAAACGGGAATGTTTTTTCCCGTTCATTGATCTCCGGGCGAGCGGGAGCGCAGACAGAGGCGGGAGCGGCGTCAGGTGCAGATTTCTCCGTCCCTTGGTGTTAACAGGGTGGAAAAAGGGACGGAGAAATCCGCACCACTGGGGGTAAAGTGCTTAAAAGTCAGGATTGCAGTGGGGAGCAGCGGAAATGGCAAAGAGGGATTCAGGAGATCACAGTGACTCGATTGCTATGTTTTTTATTGTACAAATCGCACAGTACAGATTATCTTTAACAGGAAAGTGTATTTGATGTTGTACCTTGTAGCTTGGTTATGATACATTTGCCACATATCTTGTGCTAGTTAACATACAGTAGATGTATTTATTCCATGGCTGTCATATATTCCAGTGAGCTGTATCAACTCCAAAGTGCTCATTTTTTATCAATACCATTAAGTAGCAAAAGGATCTGGAGGTGTGTTTAGCTTCTAAGGGAAACGATGGTTGATTTGCATATTTCAGCAGTGATGCATTGTGAAAGACATCTCAAGCTCACTCCAACCTGAATTATTGCAAATACTTTCTGTTTTAAGAAAGAAAACTTTTGTTTTCCTTAGCATTTTAGTGAGGGGGCTTTTAGGACCATTGTAGCCCCTCACACACTCCAATGAGTTCTGGTTCACCATGACCTTTCTGGTTAGTCTGTAACACAAATATGTAGTCTTCTTGGAGACATAAATAAGGCTTTCCTCCTGGAGGTATATACAGGAATACAGGAAGACTCATTCTCTTCTAAGTTAGCCAGTAAATGATATCATCCTGATCCAAAACTTCTTGCATCACCTGGAGTTATAAATACTGCTTCCATCCTGTTTTGTTTTGAATCAGGGCCACTTCTAGCTTTTTTTTTTTTCACCCCAGGCAATGCATTCTACCCCTCCCTGACCTCACACCCCAAAAAGAAAAAAAAACACACTAGAGAACACATCCAATCTGATATAAACGATGTGCCATATATTACATGCTGCCACCTTGCACCTCAAATAAAAACAACAGGTATTATGTTGCCCACACTACAAGTTCCAACGTCATTTCCCCACAGAACAATTTCAGGTATCATGTCCTTCCCATTGCAAGATCAGATCATCAAGCAAGACGGTTTTCATTACAGAATACTTTTTTAAAGCATTATGGGATATGCAAATCTGAAACCACCTGTTAGGATATATGTGGACTGCATGGGGTATATCATGACACTGAAGGGCTGACATAGTGAGATGGTACAAAAATGTACAGATTCATAACCCATTCTGGAGATAAGCACAGTGTGTTGGTGGTGTAAGTGAGACAAGATAAGGGTAGTAGAGGGTCAGAACTTATGACTTTCGAATCCCTGGTTATGACTTTGGAATCCCCGGTTAGAATCCCAAGCAGGTCGACATCTGCAAGGAGTGTGTATGTTCTCCCCATGTCTGCGTGGGTTTCCTCTGGGCACTCCAGTTTCCTCCCATGTCCCAAAAACATACAGATAAGTTAATTGGTTTCCCCTAAAGTATCCCTAGACTATGATACATACACTACATGATACATACATAGACCTATGACTATGGTAGGGATTAGATTGTGAGCCCCTCTGAGAGACAGTTAGTGACAAGACAATATATACTCTGTACAGCGCTGCGTAAGATGTCGGTGCTATATAGGTACTAAATAATAATAATTATGACTTGGATGAGCGGATAGATATGAGTAGAATTGAGGCATAGGAATAGCACTATTGTATTGTAGTGCTGAGTCCTCGGTTTGAATCTTGGCCAGGCAAAATCTGCATGGGGTTCCTAACTTCCCCCGGGTTTCATCCAGATCTTCATATTCCTCCAACATCCCAATCTAATAAGTCAGCTGGTTTTCCCCAAAACAATAAAAACGGGGAAGAGGGTTTAGATCACTGCTCAGGGTCACTTTAGGGCTCCAGTTAGGAGCGATAGTATCGGGTAAAACTGAGAAAGCATACAGATGGTCCAGAGCCCATCAATACAAGCGTTTACATAAGCCCAATAAATGGCTGGCCAGATGTTTACAGGCCACAGCAGAGTCCAACAGAATAATTACCATTAAAGAAGGATTGGGGAATAGCGCCACTAATCCAGATAGAATGTATTATGATGTGTTTCTCAGGTTCTATCAAAAACTCTACTCTGCCCAGAGTTCTCCCACGCCCCATAATACCTTGCAAGACTCTTCCACTAGAAATGTCAAAACATCCCTAAACAAAGCAGCTAGCGAGGCTATGAGTGACCTGATTAATGAAGAAGAGATCTGTAGCATAATCAAGCTCCTCAAGGTGCCTAAAGCTCCTGGCCTTGATGGCCTTACTGCGGCCTACTACAAAACATCTGCAAATATTCACACTCCCCACTTATGAAATTCTAGTCTTGAATGACAAATCCCCTCTTCTGAATGTTTCCAATTAGCCATCTCCATTCTCCCCAAACCTAACAGGGATATACTACTACCCAAAAATGACCACCCCATTTCCATACTGATCACAGATTATAACATTTTTCCCACCGTATTGGCAGCCAGATTACCCCACTTATTGCATAAAGATCAAGTGGGCTTTGTCCCAGGAAGGCAGGCAGCTGAGAACATCAGAAAAATACTGAATCTCCAGCAGATGTGCCCTCTCCTAAAGAATACCAATGTCTATGTTGTCCCTAGATATGGAGAAGGCATTTGGCATTATCAGCTGTATGTACATGTTTGAAACCCTACCCAATTACGGGATAACAGGACGCTTTCTCATGACCTTAACCTTTTGGGGACCATCTCTATTAGATCCTACGCCGCACTTGTGGCTTTTCTAGCATGATGCGGTGTAGGATCTACGCCATCCACCGTTACTGCTCCTGATGTGATTGTGCGCTCCCGAGGGGGGAGATTAAGCCATCATATGACAGCTGACATCTCCCCTCAGTGATCAGAAGCCAACGCGTATGGCTTCTGATCATGTGATCACTATGATTGCCAGCAGATCATAGTGATCACTGTGACAGCTGCGGTGGGGGGAAGAAGAGAATTCACTCACCTCCCTGCCATTCCCCTGACGATCGGCGCTCCCCACCACTCTGGCCAGCATCCCCGCTGGCTCTGACGTCAGTGCCGGGTCCTGGCTTGATGACGTCATCAAGCCGCAATGTGAAACTGAGCAGCAGTAGGAGCGGAGATGCAAGAAGGGGATGCGGAACAGTTTGTTAATGATTACCAGTATTTAAACTATCTATAGAAGTAATTATTATGAGCACAGGAACAATAGAGAGCTAATACTATAGTTGAGGGAGGGCCCTTTGGGGCCCCTCTGGCCCAAGGGCCCCGATGCAGTTGCTACCTCTGCACCCCCTACTGCTACGCCCCTGTAGACATTTAAGGTGTCCAGGTTGGTTTCCAAACCTATAAATGTTCATTATTTGCAGATGACATCATACTGACGCTGGGCAGCCCTCATACGTCCATACCTAAGTTACTGCAGACTTATCAACTCTTTGGCAAAATATCATTCCTGAAACTCAATCTTGGCAAGACAGAGATGATGACCCTGAACATTTCTGATGAACTCTGCCTGGGAGAGCTTTGGCAAAGTCTCTGAGGGTCAAATACCAACCCCAGTACATGAAGTGTTTAGAGGTTAAATTGCCTAAAAATCTGAAAGATGTGTATTCCTAACTACCCCCCCATCCCACCCCCCATGCTGCACAAATTATCACAAGAAGTTCAAATGTGGAGCAAATCCTCGTTATCCTTTACTGGACGCAAACATGCAATTAAATGATGTTGCTCCACTGTATCCTGCTATAGACATATAAAAAGGGATGTCTAGCATCACTCTCTCCCACCCTGGATTTGTCCTGGGTTGGGAATCTGACCTGAAATGCTCCCTCTCTGAAGCACGTTGGTTCAGGTTTATTGATACTTTGACAAACGGTAGCACTTCTATGATTGAAACCTCCAATTGAGTCCTTCATCGCACATATATGACTTCATTAAAATTACACCAAATTGACCCCACCAACTCCTCCTCTTTTTTTAGAGGCTGTCCCTCTATACTGCACGCCACTATGCAAAAGTTAAACCTGGATAAAACAGAACTCCTATCTTCCCACCCTGGGCAGTCTCACCCCCATGGACAGCTATGCCACTGTCAACTGTACAATCATCCACCCAACCACACAAGCCCGCTGCCTAGGTGTCACCCTGGACTCGGCCCTCTCCTTCACCCCTCACATCCAAACCATTGCTAGGGTCTGCACCTTCCATTTACCCAACATCTCCAAGATCCAGCCCTTCCTGACCCCGGACACTACCAAACTCTTTGTCCATGCCCTCATCATGTCCCGTCTGGACTATGGCAACACCCTCCTGTCAGGCCTTCCTCAGAACCGCATCACCCCCCCACAATCCATCATGAACGCATACACCAGACTAATCTACTGATCCCACCGCTCTGTCTCCACAACTCCCCTATGCAAATTCCTTCACTGGTTCCAATACACTTTAGAATCAGTTTCAAGATCCGTTGTTTGGCCTACGAATCTATACACAAGTCCTGCCCAACCTACATATCCGACCTAGTCAGCAGATACACACCTGGCCGCCCACTTCGCTTCTCCAATAACTTCCTCCTAGCCACCCCACGCATCTCACACTCCCATGCACGACTACAGGACTTCACTAGAGCTGCCCCCATCCTGTGGAGTTCTCAGGGCTCCCATCTTCAAGGAGGCCTACCCAACCTCAAAGCTGCACTAACTCTTTCTGCTGAGAACCTCTCAATGCAGCCCTCCTCCTTTCATGTTACCTCCCCCTAGATTGTAAGCCTTTGGCAGGGCCCTCCCTCCTTGTGTATCATACTTGATTGTACACTCCACCCAGAGTAATGTGAACTTGTATTACTGGGTCTTCCACTCCAGTGTATGATCTGGCATTGTATTACTGCCTGGAAAGTGTACTGGTTAAGGGCTCTGCCTATGACATGGGAAACCAGGGTTCAAATCCTGGCTAGGGTGAGTAAGACGTCCTTGGGCAAAACTTCCAAACACTGCAGGGTGGCGCCCTTAGTGGCTGCAGCTCTTGAGCGCTTTGAGTCCAACAGGAGGAAAGTGCTAAAGAAATGTTAGGATTGTTATTCTGTACCTTATTGTAACGATCTGCTAGTGTAGGGGCACACTAGCAGACGGACAGAAATCTGACATTCCCAGGAGGGGAGCGCCAGGCATAAATAATACAGTGATCAGTAAGTCAGCAATTGATACTTCAGTACATACACAGAGAATAGTCAGAATAATCGAGTCAGCAACAGATCAGATAGGTAAGGTACAAAATCGGCAGGCAAATCGTAGTGAGTAAACAGGCAGAGGTCGGCAACAGGCCAGATGGGCAAAGGTACAGGTACAAGAGGCAAAGAGTAGTCAGTGAAACGGGCAGAGGTCAAAGCACAATCATCAATATAATAATTTAGCTGAGCTAGTATGGAATCCCCGGGGTCCTGCCGGTTCAAGCCACACACGGAACTGACTAAGGTCTGAAGCCTTCACAGAAGTGTTAGCTAGAGCAGACAATGATGGAATGAGTGCATGGTGTTAAAGAAGCCCGGGGTAGAAACCAGGCATGCCCTCAGCCAGCCCAGCCAATCCGAATGCGGAGGTGGAGTAATGTGTGTCAGCTGACGATCAGTCAGCTGACATGTTTCCTAAGAGTATAAGAAGCGCGACGCTGACCGTTTGTGCGCCCGCCCACACTCATAGACTGTGCAACACGTGACTGGTCTCCCACTGGACGCTTGCTGACGTCACGCACGCCGGCTCGGCCGGCCGGCCTGGAAGCCACAGACGCGCTGCTAGCAGCAGCGGCAGAGGTATGCTCCAAATTACTGACATTACCCCTCCCCTGAGGTGTGGTCTCTGAACACGCCAGAGCAGGTCTATCTGGGTGAGAGGTATGGAACTCAGAAATGAATTTATTGGCATGAAGTCTATGAGCCGGAATCCAAGATCTCTCCTCCGGCCCATAACCCTTCCAATGTACCAGATATTGTACAGAATTCCTGACTCTCCTGGAGTCCAGATTTTTCTCCACCTCATATTCCGGTTCCCCATCAATGATCACAGCGGGGGGGGGGGGGGAGGAGTGGAGTCGGCCTCAGAAGCGGATTTGAGCAGAGATACATGAAAAGATCTGGTTCCTCTCATGGAGGCCGGAAGAGATACTTTATAAGTTACATCATTCATTTTTTTCTGAAATAACATAAGGACCAATGTATTTAGGACCAAGTTTAGCCGAAGGTTGAGGTAAACCTATGTTTTTGATAGAAACCCATACTCGATCCCCGGGTAAAAACCCCTTGTGAGAAGAGCGGTGGCGATCAGCTTGCCTGTTCTGAGAGGCGACAGCATCTTTTAAATTCTGATTAACAGTAGACCAGATCTCTTCCATCCTATTCACCCAATCCTGTAGAACAGGAAAAGGTGTGGATGAAGAAGGAACGAAAGAGAATCTGGGAGATCTCCCAAAGACCACCTGGAATGGAGAAAATTTTTAAAAAGAGGCATTCTGCAAGTTATTATGGGAGAACTCTGCAAACGGGAGGAACTGCACCCAATCTTCCTGAGACTCAGAAACATAACAACGAAGGAACTGTTCTAGAGACTGATTGATTCTCTCTGTCTGGCCGTTCGTCTGAGGGTGGAACCCGGATGAAAAAGACAAAGACATTCCAAGTTGAGAACAGAAACTTTTCCAAAAGCGAGAAACAATTTGCACACCCCTGTCAGAGACTATATTTTCAGGTATTCCGTGTAGACGGAACATATTCTCGACAAAAAGGTCCACCAACTCCTTGGCAGAAGGCAACTTTTCCAGAGGTACAAAGTGTGCCATTTTGCTGAAACGGTCGACCACCACCCAAATTACTGTTTTCCCACGAGAGGAGGGAAGATCCACTATAAAATCCATGGAAATGTGTGTCCATGGAGAAGTGGGAACAGGCAAAGGCTGCAAAGTACCGGCCGGAGCAATTCTGGAGGCTTTGCTCCTAGCACATACGGAGCAGGCTGCCACAAAGTCCTTACAGTCACTCTGAATCGAGGGCCACCAGAAATGACGCAGTAATTCTTGGTTTCTAGCAACCCCTGGGTGACCAGCCACTTTACTGCAATGTAATTGTTGAAGCTCAGATAACCATAAATGTAAAGGGACAAACAGCAGTTCTGGAGGTTTGCCAGATGGAGCCTCTGCCTGAAACTGAGCCAGCGACTCCAGAAGGTCAGCAGACATTTCAGTCGTGGAAATTACAATGTGATCGGCTAAAATATTGGTAGGTGCAACAGACTGAGATTCCTCGGGTTTGAAACACCTGGACAAAGTGTCAGCTTTCACATTCTTGATTCCAGGCTTATATGTAATGACAAATTTGAAACGAGAAAAGAAGAGGGCCCATCAGGCCTGCCTGGGGTTCAATCTCTTGGCCCTCAAGGTTCTTATGATCTGTATAGACTGTAATGGTATGTTCTGCCAATGCCTCCATTCCTCGAAGGCCATTTTAACCGCCAGCAACTCCCTATTGCCAATATCGTAGTTGCGTTCGGCAGGGGAAAACTTTTGTAAAAAAAAAAGAACAAGGGTGTAGGCATTCTGGTTGACCAGCGTACTGAGACAGCACAGCGCCTACCCCTACCTCTGAGGCGTCCACTTCGACAATAAATGGACGGAGGACATCAGCATGGTGGAGGATGGGAGCAGAACAAAAGGCCTCTTTGAGAGCTCTAAAAGCTTGAGAGGCTTCAGAGGACCAATTACAAGGATCAGCTCTCTTCTTGGTCTTGTCAGTCAAGGGAGCTACTATGGATGAGAAGTTGCGGATGAATTTGCGATAAAAACTCGCAAAACCTAGGAACCTCTGAAGAGGTTTGAGACCGTGTGGTTGTGGCCATTCTAAAACTGCTGCAACCTTCTTTTGATCCATAGAAAGCCCAGAATCAGAAATAATGTACCCCAGAAATGGAATCTCTTTGACCTCAAATACACATTTCTCAAGTTTTGCATGAAGTGAATTCTCCCTTAATTTCTGCAACACAAATTTTACATGCTGACAATGTACCTGTAAGGACTTGGAAAAAATGAGAATATCATCTAGCTAAACAATGACAAATCTACCTAGAACATCTCTGAATATCTCATTTACAAAGTCCTGAAATACTGCTGGGGCATTGCACAACCCAAAGGGCATAACCAAATATTCATAGTGGCCGTCTTGGGTGTTGAAGGCATCTTCCACTCGTCCCCCTGTCTGACCCTGATCAGATTATAAGCCCCTCTCAAATCCAATTTAGAAAAAAATAGTGCACCAGCAACCTGGGAAAAACAAATCCTCTATGACAGATAAAGGGTATCTGTTTTTTACCGTGATGTTATTTAAACCCCTATAATCTACAAATATACAGGGTCTGAGACGACCATCCTTCTTTTGGACAAAGAAGAACCCTGCTCCGGCCGGAGAGTAGGAGGGACTGATGAAGACCTTTTCCAAATTCCCCTTAATATACTCTTTCATAGCTGTTTTTTCAGGACCAGACAGAGGGTAAATATGGCCCCTAGGGGGCATATTACCAGGCCGTAGATCTATGGGGCAGTAAAAAGAGCGACGAGGAGGAAGTTTATCAGCTGATTGAGGAGAAAGCACATCGGCATACTGAGCGGATTGCGTAGGCACACCCTCTAAGGACAGATTGACAGTATGTAATCGGCAGGCAAATACTAAGCGAGTAATCAGGCAGAGGTCGACAACAGATCAGATGGGAAAAGGTACAAAATCGGCAGGCAAATCGTAGTTATTAAACAGGCAGAGGTCGGCAACAGGTCAGATGGGCAAAGGTACAGGTACAAGAGGCAAAGAGTAGTTAGTGAAACAGGCAGAGGTCAAAGCACAATAATCAATATAATAATTTAGCTGAGCTAGTATGGAATACCCGGGGTCCTGCCGGTTCAAGCCACTCACGGAACTGACTAAGGTCCGCAGCCTTCACAGAAGTGTTAGCTAGAGCAGACAATGATGGAATGAGTGCATGGTGTTAAAGAAGCCCGGGGTAGAAACCAGGCACGCCCTAAGCCAGCCCAGCCAATCCGAATGTGGAGGTGGAGTAATGTGTGTCAGCTGACGATCAGTCAGCTGACACGTTTCCTAAGAGTATAAGAAGCGCGATGCTGACCGCGCGTGCACCCGCCCACACTCATAGACTGTGCAACACGCGACTGGTCTCCCGCTGGACGCTTGCTGATGTCGCGCACGCCGTATCGGCCGTGCCAGCTGGCCTGGAAGCCACGGACGCGCTGCTAGCACCTGCGGCAGAGGTATGCTCCAAATTACTCACACTTATTGCTTATTACCTGTATTGTGTAATTGTATGTTATTGCTTGCTACCTGTATTGTGTCGTCGGTTACCCCTGTCTGTAATCTTATGTATTGTACAGCGCTGCATAATATGTTGGTGCTATAAATCCAATAAATAATAACAATATATATTTTCTAGGCAACAAACCCAAAGGTATCTTGACTCCCCAAAACATGTTTATCCAACTTGTTGCTGCGTTGGCTAGATGCCATCTGGCCAAAAGTTGGAAGACTTCACATCTCTCCCATGATTAAATATTTAAGGCTCTCGCAAATGTTATGATCTCCGAGTTCATTCTAGCCAAATTAAACAATTCCCTTCCATCTTTCCATGCTTCATGGGAAGGTTGGATATCCTGCCTAGAGATCAGAGGCCTCAGACCCCTTCTACAATTTACCTAACCACACCCTCCACCATTCCCATATCACCTTTACCCCCGTCAATATCTCTTTGTTCTCCCGCCGGCTCAATTATTGGAGACATGCATGTCCAATTACCTCATGCACCATGCTAGTTTGTTTTTGATTCATGTTGTATTAAATGATCCTTGTTGTTAATGAACTCTTTTGCCCTTTCCCCTTAACTTGTTTCTCTTTATGCTATCATTAGGAAGATCTCAGTGCATTGATGCTCTGACTGTATTATATTTGTTGGACTCTTGATAACCTTCGATATTAACCCCTGTGAGGGGACTCTTCATTGAATGTGTGTTATTTTTTCTTGTTATACTTCAATAAAATATTTTGAAACTAAAAACCAGAGACAGTGTGTTTAAAATTGCAACAGCGCTGTTTGCATATCTTGTGAGCATCTTGTGCTGCACCGCACGTGCACTACGATTGTCCTATGATCAGGTGCAATGTGCTGCCCTTCATCTTGTGCTGCACCGCATGCTCACTGTGATTGCCCTGTGATCCGGTGCAATGTGCTGCCCTTCACCTTGTGCTACACCACAGGCGCACTACGATTGTCCTTTGATCCGGTGCAATGTGCTGCCCTTCATCTTGTGCTGCACCGCATGCGCACTACGATTGTCCTATGATCCGGTGCAATGTGCTGCCCTTCATCTTGTGCTGCACCGCATGCGCACTACAATTGTCCTATGATCCGGTGCAATGTGCTGCCCTTCATCTTGTGCTGCACCGCATGCGCACTAAGATTGTCCTATGATCTGGTGCAATGCGCTGCCCTTCATCTTGTGCTGCACCGCATGCGCACTACGATTGTCCTATGATCTGGTGCAATGCGCTGCCCTTCATCTTGTGCTACACCGCATGCGCACTACGATTGTCCTATGATCCGGTGCAATGTGCTGTCCTTCATCTTGTGCACCGCATGTGCACTACGATTGTCCTATGATCCAGTGCAATGTGCTGCCCTTCATCTTGTGCTGCACCGCATGCGCACTACGATTGTCCTATGATCTGGTGCAATGTGCTGCCCTTCATCTTGTGCTGCACCGCATGCGCACTACGAATGTCCTATGATCCGGTGCAATGTGCTGCCCTTCATCTTGTGCTGCGCCGCATGCGCACTACGATTGTCCTATGATCTGGTGCAATGTGCTGCCCTTCATCTTGTGCTGCACCACATGCGCACTATGATTGTCCTATGATCTGGTGCAATGTGCTGCCCTTCATCTTGTGCTGCACCGCATGCACACTACGATTGTCCTATGATCTGGTGCAATGTGCTGCCCTTCATCTTGTGCTGCACTGCATGTGCACTATGATTGTCCTATGATCCAGTGCAATGTGCTGCCCTTCATCTTGTACTGTGCCGCATGCGCACTACGATTGTCCTATGATCTGGTGCAATGTGCTGCCCTTCATCTTGTGCTGCACCACATGCGCACTATGATTGTCCTATGATCTGGTGCAATGTGCTGCCCTTCATCTTGTGCTGCACCGCATGCGCACTACGGTTGTCCTATGATCTGGTGCAATGTGCTGTCCTTCATCTTGTGCTGCACCACATGCGCACTACGATTGACCTATGATCCAGTGCATTGTGCTGCCCTTCATCTTGTGCTGCACCACATGCGCACTACGATTGTCCTATGATCCAGTGCAATGTGCTGCCCTTCATCTTGTGCTGCACCGCATGCGCACTACGATTGTCCTATGATGCAGTGCAATGTGCTGCCCTTCATCTTGTGCTGCGCCGCATGCGCACGACGATTGTCCTATGATCTGGTGCAATGTGCTGCCCTTCATCTTGTGCTGCACCGCATGTGCACTACGATTGTCCTATGATCCGGTGCAATGTGCTGCCCTTCATCTTGTGCTGCACCACATGTGCACTATGATTGTCCTATGATCTGGTGCAATGTGCTGCCCTTCATCTTGTGCTGCACCGCATGTGCACTACGATTGTCGTGTGATCGGGTGCAATGTGCTGTCTCTCATCTTGTGCTGCACCGCATGTGCACTATGATTGTCCTATGATCTGGTGCAATGTGCTGCCCTTCGTCTTGTGCTGCACCACATGCGCACTACGATTGTTCTATGATCCGGTGCAATGTGCTGCCCTTCATCTTGTGCTGCACCGCATGCGTACTACGATTGTCCTATGATCCGGTGCAATGTGCTGCCCTTCATCTTGTGCTGCACCGCATGCGCACTACGATTGTCCTATGATCCGGTGCAATGTGCTGCCCTTCATCTTGTGCTGCATCGCATGCGCACTAAGATTGTCCTATGATCTGGTGCAATGCGCTGCCCTTCATCTTGTGCTGCACCGCATGCGCACTACGATTGTCCTATGATCTGGTGCAATGCGCTGCCCTAAATCTTGTGCTACACCACATGCGCACTACGATTGTCCTATGATCCGGTGCAATGTGCTGTCCTTCATCTTGTGCACCGCATGCGCACTACGATTGTCCTATGATCCGGTGCAATGTGCTGTCCTTCATCTTGTGCACCGCATGCACACTACGATTGTCCTATGATCCAGTGCAATGTGCTGCCATTCATCTTGTGTTGAACCGCACGTGCACTACGATTGTCCTATGATCCAGTGCAATGTGCTGTCCTTCATCTTGTGCACCGCATGCACACTACGATTGTCCTATGATCCAGTGCAATGTGCTGCCATTCATCTTGTGTTGAACCGCACGTGCACTACGATTGTCCTATGATCCAGTGCAATGTGCTGCCCTTCATCTTGTGCTGCACCGCATGCGCACTACGAATGTCCTATGATCCGGTGCAATGTGCTGCCCTTCATCTTGTGCTGCGCCGCATGCGCACTACGATTGTCCTATGATCTGGTGCAATGTGCTGCCCTTCATCTTGTGCTGCACCACATGCGCACTATGATTGTCCTATGATCTGGTGCAATGTGCTGCCCTTCATCTTGTGCTGCATCGCATGCACACTACGATTGTCCTATGATCTGGTGCAATGTGCTGCCCTTCATCTTGTGCTGCACTGCATGTGCACTATGATTGTCCTATGATGCAGTGCAATGTGCTGCCCTTCATCTTGTACTGTGCCGCATGCGCACTACGATTGTCCTATGATCTGGTGCAATGTGCTGCCCTTCATCTTGTGCTGCACCACATGCGCACTATGATTGTCCTATGATCTGGTGCAATGTGCTGCCCTTCATCTTGTGCTGCACCGCATGCGCACTACGGTTGTCCTATGATCTGGTGCAATGTGCTGTCCTTCATCTTGTGCTGCACCACATGCGCACTACGATTGACCTATGATCCAGTGCATTGTGCTGCCCTTCATCTTGTGCTGCACCACATGCGCACTACGATTGTCCTATGATCCAGTGCAATGTGCTGCCCTTCATCTTGTGCTGCACCGCATGCGCACTACGATTGTCCTATGATCCAGTGCAATGTGCTGCCCTTCATCTTGTGCTGCGCCGCATGCGCACGACGATTGTCCTATGATCTGGTGCAATGTGCTGCCCTTCATCTTGTGCTGCACCGCATGTGCACTACGATTGTCCTATGATCCGGTGCAATGTGCTGCCCTTCATCTTGTGCTGCACCACATGTGCACTATGATTGTCCTATGATCTGGTGCAATGTGCTGCCCTTCATCTTGTGCTGCACCGCATGTGCACTACGATTGTCGTGTGATCGGGTGCAATGTGCTGTCTCTCATCTTGTGCTGCACCGCATGTGCACTATGATTGTCCTATGATCTGGTGCAATGTGCTGCCCTTCGTCTTGTGCTGCACCACATGCGCACTACGATTGTTCTATGATCCGGTGCAATGTGCTGCCCTTCATCTTGTGCTGCACCGCATGCGTACTACTATTGTCCTATGATCCGGTGCAATGTGCTGCCCTTCATCTTGTGCTGCACCGCATGCGCACTACGATTGTCCTATGATCCGGTGCAATGTGCTGCCCTTCATCTTGTGCTGCATCGCATGCGCACTAAGATTGTCCTATGATCTGGTGCAATGCGCTGCCCTTCATCTTGTGCTGCACCGCATGCGCACTACGATTGTCCTATGATCTGGTGCAATGCGCTGCCCTTCATCTTGTGCTACACCACATGCGCACTACGATTGTCCTATGATCCGGTGCAATGTGCTGTCCTTCATCTTGTGCACCGCATGCGCACTACGATTGTCCTATGATCCGGTGCAATGTGCTGTCCTTCATCTTGTGCACCGCATGCACACTACGATTGTCCTATGATCCAGTGCAATGTGCTGCCATTCATCTTGTGTTGAACCGCACGTGCACTACGATTGTCCTATGATCCAGTGCAATGTGCTGTCCTTCATCTTGTGCTGCACCGCGTGCACACTACGATTGTCCTATGATCCAGTGCAATGTGCTGCCCTTTATCTTGTGCTGCACCGCATGCGCACTAAGATTGTCCTATGATCTGGTGCAATGCGCTGCCCTTCATCTTGTGCTGCACCGCATGCGCACTACGATTGTCCTATGATCTGGTGCAATGCGCTGCCCTTCATCTTGTGCTACACCACATGCGCACTAAGATTGTCCTATGATCTGGTGCAATGTGCTGTCCTTCATCTTGTGCACCGCATGCGCACTACGATTGTCCTATGATCCGGTGCAATGTGCTGTCCTTCATCTTGTGCACCGCATGCGCACTACGATTGTCCTATGATCCAGTGCAATGTGCTGCCCTTCATCTTGTGCTGCACCGCATGCGCACTACGATTGTCCTATGATCCGGTGCAATGTGCTGCCCTTCATCTTGTGCTGCACCGCATGCGCACTACGATTGTCCTATGATCCGGTGCAATGTGCTGCCCTTCATCTTGTGCTGCACCGCATGCGCACTAAGATTGTCCTATGATCTGGTGCAATGCGCTGTCCTTCATCTTGTGCTGCACCGCATGCGCACTACGATTGTCCTATGATCTGGTGCAATGCGCTGCCCTTCATCTTGTGCTACACCGCATGCGCACTACGATTGTCCTATGATCCGGTGCAATGTGCTGTCCTTCATCTTGTGCACCGCATGTGCACTACGATTGTCCTATGATCCAGTGCAATGTGCTGCCCTTCATCTTGTGCTGCACCGCATGCGCACTACGATTGTCCTGTGATCCGGTGCAATGTGCTGCCCTTCATCTTGTGCTGCGCCGCATGCGCACTACGATTGTCCTATGATCTGGTGCAATGTGCTGCCCTTCATCTTGTGCTGCACCACATGCGCACTATGATTGTCCTATGATCTGGTGCAATGTGCTGCCCTTCATCTTGTGCTGCACCGCATGCGCACTACGGTTGTCCTATGATCTGGTGCAATGTGCTGTCCTTCATCTTGTGCTGCACCACATGCGCACTACGATTGACCTATGATCCAGTGCATTGTGCTGCCCTTCATCTTGTGCTGCACCACATGCGCACTACGATTGTCCTATGATCCAGTGCAATGTGCTGCCCTTCATCTTGTGCTGCACCGCATGCGCACTACGATTGTCCAATGATCAAGTGCAATGTGCTGCCCTTCATCTTGTGCTGCGCCGCATGCGCACGACGATTGTCCTATGATCTGGTGCAATGTGCTGCCCTTCATCTTGTGCTGCACCGCATGTGCACTACGATTGTCGTGTGATCGGGTGCAATGTGCTGTCTCTCATCTTGTGCTGCACCGCATGTGCACTATGATTGTCCTATGATCTGGTGCAATGTGCTGCCCTTCATCTTGTGCTGCTCTGCACGCGCACTATGATTGTCCTATGATCCGGTGCAATGTGCTACCCTTCATCTTGTGCACCGCATGCACACTACGATTGTCCTATGATCCAGTGCAATGTGCTGCCCTTCATCTTGTGCTGCACCGCATGTGCACTACGATTGTCCTATGATCTGGTGCAATGTGCTGCCCTTCATCTTGTGCTGCACCGCATGTGCACTACGATTGTGCTGTGATCTGGTGCAATGTGCTGTCTCTCATCTTGTGCTGCACCGCATGTGCACTATGATTGTCCTATGATCTGGTGCAATGTGCTGCCCTTCATCTTGTGCTGCACCGCATGTGCACTACGATTGTCCTATGATCTGGTGCAATGTGCTGCCCTTCATCTTGTGCTGCACCGCATGTGCACTGCGATTGTCCTATGATCCGGTGCAATGTGCTGCCCTTCATCTTGTGCTGCACCAAATGCGCACTACGATTGTCCTATGATCCGGTGCAATGTGCTGCCCTTCATCTTGTGCTGCACCGCATGCGCACTACGATTGTCCTATGATCCGGTGCAATGTGCTGCCCTTCATCTTGTGCTGCACCGCATGCGCACTACGATTGTCCTATGATCCGGTGCAATGTGCTGCCCTTCATCTTGTGCTGCACTGCATGTGCACTACGATTGTCCTATGATCCGGTGCAATGTGCTGCCCTTCATCTTGTGCTGCACCGCATGCGCACTACGATTGTCCTATGATCCAGTGCAATGTGCTGCCCTTCATCTTGTGCTGCTCTGCATGCGCACTACGATTGTCCTATGATCCGGTGGAATGTGCTGCCCTTCATCTTGTGCTGCACCGCATGCGCACTACGATTGTTCTATGATCCGGTGCAATGTGCTGCCCTTCATCTTGTGCTGCACTGCATGCGCACTACGATTTTCCTATGATCTGGTGCAATGTGCTGCCCTTCATCTTGTGCTGCACCGCATGCGCACTACGATTGTCCTATGATCCGGTGCAATGTGCTGCCCTTCATCTTGTGCTGCACCGCATGCGCACTACGATTGTCCTATGATCCGGTGCAATGTGCTGCCCTTCATCTTGTGCTGCACCGCATGCGCACTACGATTGTCCTATGATCCGGTGCAATGTGCCCTTCATCTTGTGCTGCACCGCATGCGCACTACGATTGTCCTATGATCCGGTGCAATGTGCTGCCCTTCATCTTGTGCTGCACCGCATGCGCACTACGATTGTCCTATGATCCGGTGCAATGTGCTGCCCTTCATCTTGTGCTGCTCTGCATGCGCACTACGATTGTCCTATGATCCGGTGCAATGTGCTGCCCTTCTTCTTGTGCTGCACCACATGCGCACTACGATTGTCCTATGATCTGGTGCAATGTGCTGCCCTTCATCTTGTGCTACACCGCATGCGCACTACGATTGTCCTATGATCTGGTGCAATGTGCTGCCCTTCATCTTGTGCTGCAACACATGCGCACTACGATTGTCCTATGATCAGGTGCAATGTGCTGCCCTTCATCTTGTGCTGCACCACATGCGCACTACGATTGTCCTATGATCAGGTGCAATGTGCTGCCCTTCATCTTGTGCTGCACTGCATGCGCACTATGATTGTCCTATGATCTGGTGCAATGTGCTGCCCTTCATCTTGTGCTGCAACACATGCGCACTACGATTGTCCTATGATCAGGTGCAATGTGCTGCCCTTTATCTTGTGCTGCACCACATGCGCACTACGATTGTCCTATGATCAGGTGCAATGTGCTGCCCTTCATCTTGTGCTGCACCGCATGCGCACTACGATTGTCCTATGATCAGGTGCAATGTGCTGCCCTTCATCTTGTGCTGCACCGCATGCGCACTACGATTGTCCTATGATCAGGTGCAATGTGCTGCCCTTCATCTTGTGCTGCAACTCATGCGCACTACGATTGTCCTATGATCAGGTGCAATGTGCTGCCCTTCATCTTGTGCTGCAACACATGCGCACTACGATTGTCCTATGATCTGGTGCAATGTGCTGCCCTTATTCTTGTGCTGCACTGCATGCGCACTACGATTGTCCTATGATCTGGTGCAATGTGCTGCCCTTCATCTTGTGCTGCACTGCATGCGCACTACGATTGTCCTATGATCCGGTGCAATGTGCTGCCCTTCATCTTGTGCTGCACCGCATACGCACTACGATTGTCCTATGATCTGGTGCAATGTGCTGCCCTTCATCTTGTGCTGCACCGCATATGCACTACGATTGTCCTATGATCTGGTGCAATGTGCTGCCCTTCATCTTGTGCTGCACCACATGCGCGCTACGATTGTCCTATGATCCGGTGCAATGGGTCCTCCTGTCCCAGCTGCTTTTCCCAGGTCCTGATCTCACTATGGGTCCTGTCCCAGCTGCTGTTACCGGGTCCAGATCTCACTATGGCTCCTGTCCCAGCTGCTGCTCACGGGTCCTGATCTCACTATGGCTCCTGTCCCAGTTGCTGCTCACAGGTCCTGATCTCACTATGGGTCTTGTCCCAGCTGCTGCTACCGGGTCCTGATCTCACTAAGGGTCCTGTCCCAGCTGCTACTCCTGGGTCCTGATCTCACTATGGGTCCTGTCACAGCTGCTGCTTCCCAGTCCTGATCTCACTATGGGTCCTGTCCCAGCTGCTGCTCACGGGTCCCGATCTCACTATGGGTCTTGTCCCAGCTGCTGCTCCCGGGTCCTGATCTCACTAAGGGTCCTGTCACAGCTGCTGCTTCCTAGTCCTGATCTCACTATGGGTCCTGTCCCAGCTGCTGCTCCCGGGTCCTGATCACACTATGGGTCCTGTCCCCACTACTGCTCCCGGGTCCTGATCTAACTATGGGTCCTGTCCCAGCTGCTGCTCCCGGGTCCTGATCTCACTATGGGTCCTGTCCCAGCTGCTGCTCCCGGGTCCTGATCTCACTATGGATCCTGTCTCAGCTGCTGCTCCCGGATCCTGATCTCACTATGGCTCCTGTCCCAGCTGCTACTCCCGGGTCCTGATCTCACTATGGGTCTTGTCCCAGCTGCTACTCCCGGGTTCTGATCTCACTATGGCTCCTGTCCCAGCTGCTACTCCTGGGTCCTGATCTCACTATGGCTCCTGTCCCAGCTGCTGCTCCCGGGTCCTGATATCACTATGGGCCCTGTCCCAGCTGCTGCTCCCGGGTCCTGATCTCACTATAGGTCCTGTCCCATCTGCTGCTCCTGGGTCCTGATCTCACTATGGCTCCTGTCCCAGCTGCTGCTCCCGGGTCCTGATCTCACTATGGGTCCTGTCCCAGCTGCTGCTCCTGGGTCCTGATCTCACTATGGGTCCTGTCCCAGCTGCTGCTCCTGTTTCCTGATTTCACTATGGGTCCCGTCCCAGCTGCTTCTCCTGGGTCCTGATCTCACTATGGGTCCCGTCCCAGCTGCTTCTCCTGGGTCCTGATCTCACTATGGGTCCTGTCACAGCTGCTGCTCCCGGGTCCTGATCTCACTTTGGGTCCTGTCTCAGCTGCTGCTCCCGGGTCCTGATCTCACTATGGGTCCTGTCCCAGCTGCTGCTCCTGTGTCCTGATCTCACTATGGGTCCTGTTGCAGCTGCTGCTCCCGGGTCCTGATCTCACTATGGGTCCTGTCAAAGCTGCTGCTTCCTGGTCCTGATCTCACTATGGATCCTGTCCCAGCTGCTGCTCCCCGGTCCTGATCTCACTACGGGTCCTGTATATATATACCAATGTAGGTGAACAGAGGCGCCAGAAGGATAAAAGTACATAAAATTTTTAAAAAATTGCTGGGAGGAAGTGGTGGACTCGCCTCCGTTAAAGCAGACACCAAGGACTGTAAATATATAGATATACACATTTATTGAAAATACCCCAAAGATGCAACGCGTTTCGCGGGCACAGCCCACTTCTTCAGGCAATAAGTAGGGGATAAACAACAGCAATTCAGTTATAGCAAGCAGAGCACCTCTGAGAGGCGAGTCCACCACTTCCTCCCTGCAATTTTTTTTTAAATTTTATGTACTTTTATCCTTCTGGCGCCTCTGTTCACCTACCAATATATTTGAGTCCACCCCAGGTGGAGGGGTGATCTACCCCCTTTCTTCCTATCTACAGAGAGCGACTTCTTAGTCCTGAGTGGGGACAGGTCTAATCTCCTCACCTGCCTAATGAGTGGTTACCTAGGTGGTAACCCGTGTTTGTGAGTATTACCATCTCACTGTTTCATTTATCCAATCAATTTTGACATACTACACCATATTGGGCTCTCGATTTCTCTTCAACTTTAGTTTTCACTACGACTGCTGCTCCCGGGTCCTGATCTCACTATGGGTCCTGTCCCAGCTGCTGCTCCTGGGTCCTGATCTCACTATGGCTCCTGTCCCCACTGCGGCTCCCGGGTCCTGATCTCACTATGGGTCCTGTCCCAGCTGCTGCTCCCGGGTCCTGATCTCACTATGGGTCCTGTCCCAGCTGCTGTTTCTGGGTCCTATCTCACTATGGGTCTTGTCCCAGCTGCTGCTCCCGGGTCCTGATCTCACTATGGGTCCTGTCCCAGCTGCTGTTTCTGGGTCCTATCTCACTATGGGTCCTGTCCCAGCTGCTGCTCCCGGGTCCTGATCTCACTATGGGTCCTGTCTCAGCTGCTGCTCCCGGGTCCTGATCTCACTATGGGTCCTGTCCCAGCTTCTGCTCCCGGGTCCTGATCTCACTATGGGTCCTGTCACAGCTGCTGCTCCCGGGTCCGGATCTCACTATGGGTCCTGTCCCAGCTGCTGCTCCCGGGTCCTGATCTCACTAGGGGTCCTGTCCCAGCTGCTGCTCCCGGGTCCTGATCTCACTATGGGTCCTGTCCCAGCTGCTGCTCCCGGGTCCTGATCTCACTATGGCTCCTGTCCCAGCTGCTGCTCCCGGGTCCTGATCTCACTATGGGTCCTGTCCCAGCTGCTGCTCCCGGGTCCTGATCTCACTATGGGTCCTGTCACAGCTGCTGCTCCCGGGTCCTGATCTCACTATGGCTCCTGTCACAGCTGCTGCTCCCGGGTCCTGATCTCACTAAGGGTCCTGTCCCAGCTGCTGCTCCCGGGTCCTGATCTCACTATGGGTCCTGTCCCAGTTGCTGCTCCCGGGTCCTGATCTCACTAAGTGTCCTGTCCCAGCTGCTGCTCCCGGGTCCTGATCTCACTATGGGTCCTGTCCCAGCTGCTGCTCCCGGGTCCTGATCTCACTATGGGTCCTGTCCCAGCTGCTGCTCCCGGGTCCTGATCTCACTATGGCTCCTGTCGCAGCTGCTGCTCCCGGGTCCTGATCTCACTATGGCTCCTGTCGCAGCTGCTGCTCCCGGGTCCTGATCTCACTATGGGTCCTGTCCCCACTACTGCTCCCGGATCCTGATCTCATTATGGCTCCTGTCCCAGTTGCTGCTCCCGGGTCCTGATCTCACTAAGGGTCCTGTCCCAGCTGCTGCTCCCGGGTCCTGATCTCACTATGGCTCCTGTCCCAGCTGCTGCTCCCGGGTCCTGATCTCACTATGGGTCCTGTCCCAGCTGCTGCTCCTGGGTCCTGATCTCACTATGGGTCTTGTCCCAGCTGCTGCTCCCGGGTCCTGATCTCACTATGAGTCCTGCCTCAGCTGCTGCTCCCGGGTCCTGATCACACTATGGGTCCTGTCCCAGCTTCTGCTCCCGGGTCCTGATCTCACTATGGATCCTGTCCCAGCTGCTGCTCCCGGGTCCTGATCTCTCTATGGGTCCTGTCCCAGCTTCTGCTCCCGGGTCCTCATCTCACTATGGATCCTGTCCCAGCTGCTGCTCCCGGGTCCTGATCTCACTATGGCTCCTGTCCCAGCTGCTGCTCCCGGGTCCTGATCTCACTATGGGTCCTGTCCCAGCTGCTGCTCCCGGGTCCTGATCTCACTATGGCTCCTGTCCCAGCTGCTGCTCCCGGGTCCCGATCTCACTATGGCTCCTGTCCCAGCTGCTGCTCCCGGGTCCTGATGTCACTATGGCTCCTGTCCCAGCTGCTGCTTCCGGGTCCTGATCACACTATGGATCCTGTCCCAGCTGCTGCTCCTGGGTCCTGATCTCACTATGGCTCCTGTCTCAGCTGCTGCTCCCGGGTCCTGATCTCACTATGGGTCCTGTCCCAGCTGCTGCTTCCCAGTCCTGATCTCACTATGGGTCCTGTCCAAGCTGCTGCTCCCGGGTCCTGATCTCACTATGGCTCCTGTCTCACCTGCTGCTCCCGGGTCCTGATCTCACTATGGCTCCTGTCCCAGCTGCTGCTCCCGGGTCCTGATCTCACTATGGTTCCTGTCCCAGCTGCTGCACCTGGGTCCTGATCTCACTATGGGTCCTGTCCCAGCTGCTGCTCCCAGGTCCTGATCTCACTATGGGTCCTGTCCCAGCTGCTGCTCCCGGGTCCTGATCTCACTATGGGTCCTGTCCCATCTGCTGCTCCCGGGTCCTGATCTCACTATGGGTCCTGTCCCAGCTGCTGCTCCCGGGTCCTGATCTCACTATGGGTCCTGTCCTAGCTGCTGCTCCCGGGTCCTGATCTCACTATGGGTCCTGCCCCAGCTGCTGCTCCGGGGTCCTGATCTCGCTATGGCTCCTGTCCCAGCTGCTGCTCCCGGGTCCTGATCTCACTATGGGTCCTGTCCCAGCTGCTGCTCACAGGTCCTGATCTCACTATGGGTCCTGTCCCAGCTGCTACTCCTGGGTCCTGATCTCATTTTGGGTCCTGTCACAGCTGCTGCTCCCGGGTCCTGATCTCACTATGGGTCCTGTCCCCACTGCTGCTCCCGGGTCCTGATCTCACTATGGGTCCTGTCCCAGCTGCTGCTCCCGGGTCCTGATCTCACTATGGGTCCTGTCCCAGCTGCTGCTCCCAGGTCCTGATCTCACTATGGGTCCTGTCCCCACTGCTGCTCCCGGGTCCTGATCTCACTATGGGTCCTGTCCCAGCTGCTGCTCCCGGGTCCTGATCTCACTATGGGTCCTGTCCCAGCTGCTGCTCCCAGGTCCTGATCACACTATGGCTCCTGTCCCAGCTGCTACTCCTGGGTCCTGATCTCACTATGGCTCCTGTCCCAGCTGCTGCTCACAGGTCCTGATCTCACTATGGCTCCTGTCCCAGCTGCTGCTCCCGGGTCCTGATCTCACTATGGGTCCTGTCCCAGCTGCTACTCCCGGGTCCTGATCTCACTATGGGTCCTGTCCCAGCTGCTGCTCCCGGGTCCTGATATCACTATGGGTCCTGTCACAGCTGCTGCTCACAGGTCCTGATCTCACTATGGGTCCTGTCACAGCTGCTGCTCCCGGGTCCTGATCTCACTATGGGTCCTGTCCCAGCTGCTGCTCCCGGGTCCTGATCTCACTATGACTCCTGTCCCAGCTGCTGCTCCCGGGTCCTGATCTCACTATGGGTCCTGTCCCAGCTGCTACTCCCGGGTCCTGTCCCAGCTGCTGCTCCCGGGTCCTGATCTCACTATGGCTCCTGTCCCAGCTGCTGCTCCCGGGTCCTGATCTCACTATGGGTCCTGTCCCAGCTGCTGCTCCCGGGTCCTGATCTCACTATGGGTCCTGTCCCAGCTGCTGCTCCCGGGTCCTGATCTCACTATGGGTCCTGTCACAGCTGCTGCTCACAGGTCCTGATCTCACTATGGGTCCTGTCACAGCTGCTGCTCCCGGGTTCTGATCTCACTATGGGTCCTGTCCCAGCTGCTGCTCCCGGGTCCTGATCTCACTATGGTTCCTGTCCCAGCTGCTGTTCCCGGGTCCTGATCTCACTATGGGTCCTGTCACAGCTGCTGCTCCCGGGTCCTGATCTCACTATGGATCCTGTCCCAGCTGCTGCTCCCGGGTCCTGATCTCACTATGGGTCTTGTCCCAGCTGCTACTCCTGGGTCCTGATCTCACTATGGCTCCTGTCCCAGCTGCTGCTCCCGGGTCCTGATCTCACTATGGGTCCTGTCCCAGCTGCTGCTCCCGGGTCCTGATCTCACTAAGGTTCCTGTCCCATCTGCTGCTCCCGGGTCCTGATCTCACTATGGGTCCTGTCCCATCTGCTGCTCCCGGGTCCTGATCTCACTATGGGTCCTGTCCCAGCTGCTGCTCCCGGGTCCTGATCTCACTATGGGTCTTGTCCCAGCTGCTACTCCTGGGTCCTGATCTCACTATGGCTCCTGTCCCAGCTGCTGCTCCCGGGTCCTGATCTCACTATGGCTCCTGTCCCAGCTGCTGCTCCCGGGTCCTGATCTCACTATGGATCCTGTCCCAGCTGCTGCACCTGGGTCCTGATCTCACTATGGGTCCTGTCCCAGCTGCTACTCCCAGGTCCTGATCTCACTATGGCTCCTGTCCCAGCTGCTGCTCCCGGGTCCTGATCTCACTAAGGTTCCTGTCCCAGCTGCTGCTCCCGGGTCCTGATCTCACTATGGGTCCTGTCCCAGCTGCTGCTCCCGGGTCCTGATCTCACTATGGCTCCTGTCCCAGCTGCTGCTCCCGGGTCCTGATCTCACTAAGGGTCCTGTCCCACCTGCTGCTCCCGGGTCCTGATCTCACTATGGGTCCTGTCTAAGCTGCTGCTCCCGGGTCCTGATCTCACTATGGGTCCTGTCCCAGCTGCTGCTCCTGGGTCCTGATCTCACTATGGTTCCTGTCCCAGCTGCTGCTCCTGGGTCCTGATCTCACTATGGCTCCTGTCCCAGCTGCTGCTCCCAGGTCCTGATCTCACTATGGCTCCTGTCTCAGCTGCTGCTCCCAGGTCCTGATCTCACTATGGCTCCTGTCTCAGCTGCTGCTCCCGGGTCCTGATCTCACTATGGATCCTGTCCCAGCTGCTACTCCTGGGTCCTGATCTCACTCTGGGTCCTGTCCCAGCTGCTGCTCCCGGGTCCTGATCTCACTATGGCTCCTGTCCCAGCTGCTACTCCTGGGTCCTGATCTCACTATGGGTCCTGTCCCAGCTGCTGCTCCCGGGTCCTGCTCTCACTATGGTTCCTTTTCCAGCTGCTGCTCCCGGGTCCTGATCTCACTATGGGTCCTTTCTCAGCTGCTGCTCCCGGGTCCTGATCTCACTATGGCTCCTGTCCCAGCTGCTGCTCCCGGGTCCTGATCTCACTATGGATCCTGTCCCAGCTGCTGCTCCTGGGTCCTGATCTCACTATGGGTCCTGTCCCAGCTGCTGCTCCCGGGTCCTGATCTCACTATGGCTCCTGTGACTGTCCCAGCTTCTGCTCCCGGGTCCTGATCTCACTATGGATCCTGTCCCAGCTTCTGCTCCCGGGTCCTCATCTCACTATGGGTCCTGTCTCAGCTGCTGCTCCCGGGTCCTGATCTCACTATGGCTCCTGTCCCAGCTGCTGCTCCCGGGTCCTGATCTCACTATGGGTCCTGTCCCAGCTGCTGCTCCCGGGTCCTGATCTCACTATGGTTCCTGTCCCAGCTGCTGCTCCCGGGTCCTGATCTCACTATGGCTCCTGTCCCAGCTGCTGCTCCCGGGTCCTGATGTCACTATGGCTCCTGTCCCAGCTGCTGCTTCCGGGTCCTGATCACACTATGGATCCTGTCCCAGCTGCTGCTCCTGGGTCCTGATCTCACTATGGCTCCTGTCTCAGCTGCTGCTCCCGGGTCCTGATCTCACTATGGGTCCTGTCCCAGCTGCTGCTTCCCAGTCCTGATCTCACTATGGGTCCTGTCCAAGCTGCTGCTCCCGGGTCCTGATCTCACTATGGCTCCTGTCTCACCTGCTGCTCCCGGGTCCTGATCTCACTATGGCTCCTGTCCCAGCTGCTGCTCCCGGGTCCTGATCTCACTATGGTTCCTGTCCCAGCTGCTGCACCTGGGTCCTGATCTCACTATGGGTCCTGTCCCAGCTGCTGCTCCCAGGTCCTGATCTCACTATGGGTCCTGTCCCAGCTGCTGCTCACAGGTCCTGATCTCAATATGGGTCCTGTCCCAGCTGCTACTCCTGGGTCCTGATCTCACTATGGGTCCTGTCACAGCTGCTGCTCCCGGGTCCTGATCTCACTATGGGTCCTGTCCCCACTGCTGCTCCCGGGTCCTGATCTCACTATGGGTCCTGTCCCAGCTGCTGCTCCCGGGTCCTGATCTCACTATGGGTCCTGTCCCAGCTGCTGCTCCCAGGTCCTGATCTCACTATTGGTCCTGTCCCCACTGCTGCTCCCGGGTCCTGATCTCACTATGGGTCCTGTCCCAGCTGCTGCTCCCGGGTCCTGATCTCACTATGGGTCCTGTCCCAGCTGCTGCTCCCGGGTCCTGATCTCACTATGGGTCCTGTCCCAGCTGCTGCTCCCAGGTCCTGATCTCACTATGGCTCCTGTCCCAGCTGCTGCTCACAGGTCCTGATCTCACTATGGCTCCTGTCCCAGCTGCTGCTCCCGGGTCCTGATCTCACTCTGGGTCCTGTCCCAGCTGCTACTCCCGGGTCCTGATCTCACTATGGGTCCTGTCCCAGCTGCTGCTCCCGGGTCCTGATCTCACTATGGCTCCTGTCCCAGCTGCTGCTCCCGGGTCCTGATGTCACTATGGCTCCTGTCCCAGCTGCTGCTTCCGGGTCCTGATCACACTATGGATCCTGTCCCAGCTGCTGCTCCTGGGTCCTGATCTCACTATGGCTCCTGTCTCAGCTGCTGCTCCCGGGTCCTGATCTCACTATGGGTCCTGTCCCAGCTGCTGCTTCCCAGTCCTGATCTCACTATGGGTCCTGTCCAAGCTGCTGCTCCCGGGTCCTGATCTCACTATGGCTCCTGTCTCACCTGCTGCTCCCGGGTCCTGATCTCACTATGGCTCCTGTCCCAGCTGCTGCTCCCGGGTCCTGATCTCACTATGGTTCCTGTCCCAGCTGCTGCACCTGGGTCCTGATCTCACTATGGGTCCTGTCCCAGCTGCTGCTCCCAGGTCCTGATCTCACTATGGGTCCTGTCCCAGCTGCTGCTCACAGGTCCTGATCTCAATATGGGTCCTGTCCCAGCTGCTACTCCTGGGTCCTGATCTCACTATGGGTCCTGTCACAGCTGCTGCTCCCGGGTCCTGATCTCACTATGGGTCCTGTCCCCACTGCTGCTCCCGGGTCCTGATCTCACTATGGGTCCTGTCCCAGCTGCTGCTCCCGGGTCCTGATCTCACTATGGGTCCTGTCCCAGCTGCTGCTCCCAGGTCCTGATCTCACTATTGGTCCTGTCCCCACTGCTGCTCCCGGGTCCTGATCTCACTATGGGTCCTGTCCCAGCTGCTGCTCCCGGGTCCTGATCTCACTATGGGTCCTGTCCCAGCTGCTGCTCCCGGGTCCTGATCTCACTATGGGTCCTGTCCCAGCTGCTGCTCCCAGGTCCTGATCTCACTATGGCTCCTGTCCCAGCTGCTGCTCACAGGTCCTGATCTCACTATGGCTCCTGTCCCAGCTGCTGCTCCCGGGTCCTGATCTCACTCTGGGTCCTGTCCCAGCTGCTACTCCCGGGTCCTGATCTCACTATGGGTCCTGTCCCAGCTGCTGCTCCCGGGTCCTGATATCACTATGGGTCCTGTCACAGCTGCTGCTCACAGGTCCTGATCTCACTATGGGTCCTGTCCCAGCTGCTGCTCCCGGGTCCTGCTCTCACTATGGATCCTGTCCCAGCTGCTGCTCCCGGGTCCTGATCTCACTATGGGTCCTGTCACAGCTGCTGCTCCCGGGTCCTGATCTCACTATGGGTCCTGTCCCAGCTGCTGCTCCCGGGTCCTGATCTCACTATGACTCCTGTCCCAGCTGCTGCTCCCGGGTCCTGATCTCACTATGGGTCCTGTCCCAGCTGCTACTCCCGGGTCCTGATCTCACTATGGGTCCTGTCCCAGCTGCTGCTCCCGGGTCCTGATCTCACTATGGCTCCTGTCCCAGCTGCTGCTCCCGGGTCCTGATCTCACTATGGCTCCTGTCCCAGCTGCTGCTTCCGGGTCCTGATCACACTATGGATCCTGTCCCAGCTGCTGCTCCTGGGTCCTGATCTCACTATGGCTCCTGTCTCAGCTGCTGCTCCCGGGTCCTGATCTCACTATGGGTCCTGTCCCAGCTGCTGCTTCCCAGTCCTGATCTCACTATGGGTCCTGTCCAAGCTGCTGCTCCCGGGTCCTGATCTCACTATGGCTCCTGTCTCACCTGCTGCTCCCGGGTCCTGATCTCACTATGGCTCCTGTCCCAGCTGCTGCTCCCGGGTCCTGATCTCACTATGGTTCCTGTCCCAGCTGCTGCACCTGGGTCCTGATCTCACTATGGGTCCTGTCCCAGCTGCTGCTCCCAGGTCCTGATCTCACTATGGGTCCTGTCCCAGCTGCTGCTCACAGGTCCTGATCTCAATATGGGTCCTGTCCCAGCTGCTACTCCTGGGTCCTGATCTCACTATGGGTCCTGTCACAGCTGCTGCTCCCGGGTCCTGATCTCACTATGGGTCCTGTCCCCACTGCTGCTCCCGGGTCCTGATCTCACTATGGGTCCTGTCCCAGCTGCTGCTCCCGGGTCCTGATCTCACTATGGGTCCTGTCCCAGCTGCTGCTCCCAGGTCCTGATCTCACTATTGGTCCTGTCCCCACTGCTGCTCCCGGGTCCTGATCTCACTATGGGTCCTGTCCCAGCTGCTGCTCCCGGGTCCTGATCTCACTATGGGTCCTGTCCCAGCTGCTGCTCCCAGGTCCTGATCTCACTATGGCTCCTGTCCCAGCTGCTGCTCACAGGTCCTGATCTCACTATGGCTCCTGTCCCAGCTGCTGCTCCCGGGTCCTGATCTCACTCTGGGTCCTGTCCCAGCTGCTACTCCCGGGTCCTGATCTCACTATGGGTCCTGTCCCAGCTGCTGCTCCCGGGTCCTGATCTCACTATGGCTCCTGTCCCAGCTGCTGCTCCCGGGTCCTGATGTCACTATGGCTCCTGTCCCAGCTGCTGCTTCCGGGTCCTGATCACACTATGGATCCTGTCCCAGCTGCTGCTCCTGGGTCCTGATCTCACTATGGCTCCTGTCTCAGCTGCTGCTCCCGGGTCCTGATCTCACTATGGGTCCTGTCCCAGCTGCTGCTTCCCAGTCCTGATCTCACTATGGGTCCTGTCCAAGCTGCTGCTCCCGGGTCCTGATCTCACTATGGCTCCTGTCTCACCTGCTGCTCCCGGGTCCTGATCTCACTATGGCTCCTGTCCCAGCTGCTGCTCCCGGGTCCTGATCTCACTATGGTTCCTGTCCCAGCTGCTGCACCTGGGTCCTGATCTCACTATGGGTCCTGTCCCAGCTGCTGCTCCCAGGTCCTGATCTCACTATGGGTCCTGTCCCAGCTGCTGCTCACAGGTCCTGATCTCAATATGGGTCCTGTCCCAGCTGCTACTCCTGGGTCCTGATCTCACTATGGGTCCTGTCACAGCTGCTGCTCCCGGGTCCTGATCTCACTATGGGTCCTGTCCCCACTGCTGCTCCCGGGTCCTGATCTCACTATGGGTCCTGTCCCAGCTGCTGCTCCCGGGTCCTGATCTCACTATGGGTCCTGTCCCAGCTGCTGCTCCCAGGTCCTGATCTCACTATTGGTCCTGTCCCCACTGCTGCTCCCGGGTCCTGATCTCACTATGGGTCCTGTCCCAGCTGCTGCTCCCGGGTCCTGATCTCACTATGGGTCCTGTCCCAGCTGCTGCTCCCGGGTCCTGATCTCACTATGGGTCCTGTCCCAGCTGCTGCTCCCAGGTCCTGATCTCACTATGGCTCCTGTCCCAGCTGCTGCTCACAGGTCCTGATCTCACTATGGCTCCTGTCCCAGCTGCTGCTCCCGGGTCCTGATCTCACTCTGGGTCCTGTCCCAGCTGCTACTCCCGGGTCCTGATCTCACTATGGGTCCTGTCCCAGCTGCTGCTCCCGGGTCCTGATATCACTATGGGTCCTGTCACAGCTGCTGCTCACAGGTCCTGATCTCACTATGGGTCCTGTCCCAGCTGCTGCTCCCGGGTCCTGCTCTCACTATGGATCCTGTCCCAGCTGCTGCTCCCGGGTCCTGATCTCACTATGGGTCCTGTCACAGCTGCTGCTCCCGGGTCCTGATCTCACTATGGGTCCTGTCCCAGCTGCTGCTCCCGGGTCCTGATCTCACTATGACTCCTGTCCCAGCTGCTGCTCCCGGGTCCTGATCTCACTATGGGTCCTGTCCCAGCTGCTACTCCCGGGTCCTGATCTCACTATGGGTCCTGTCCCAGCTGCTGCTCCCGGGTCCTGATCTCACTATGGCTCCTGTCCCAGCTGCTGCTCCCGGGTCCTGATCTCACTATGGGTCCTGTCCCAGCTGCTGCTCCCGGGTCCTGATCTCACTATGGGTCCTGTCCCAGCTGCTGCTCCCGGGTTCTGATCTCACTATGGTTCCTGTCCCAGCTGCTGCTCCCGGGTCCTGATCTCACTATGGGTCCTGTCACAGCTGCTGCTCACAGGTCCTGATCTCACTATGGGTCCTGTCACAGCTGCTGCTCCCGGGTTCTGATCTCACTATGGGTCCTGTCCCAGCTGCTGTTCCCGGGTCCTGATCTCACTATGGTTCCTGTCCCAGCTGCTGCTCCCGGGTCCTGATCTCACTATGGGTCCTGTCACAGCTGCTGCTCCTGGGTCCTGATCTCACTATGGATCCTGTCCCAGCTGCTGCTCCCGGGTCCTGATCTCACTATGGGTCTTGTCCCAGCTGCTACTCCTGGGTCCTGATCTCACTATGGCTCCTGTCCCAGCTGCTGCTCCCGGGTCCTGATCTCACTATGGGTCCTGTCCCAGCTGCTGCTCCCGGGTCCTGATCTCACTAAGGTTCCTGTCCCATCTGCTGCTCCCGGGTCCTGATCTCACTATGGGTCCTGTCCCATCTGCTGCTCCCGGGTCCTGATCTCACTATGGGTCCTGTCCCAGCTGCTGCTCCCGGGTCCTGATCTCACTATGGGTCTTGTCCCAGCTGCTACTCCTGGGTCCTGATCTCACTATGGCTCCTGTCCCAGCTGCTGCTCCCGGGTCCTGATCTCACTATGGCTCCTGTCCCAGCTGCTGCTCCCGGGTCCTGATCTCACTATGGATCCTGTCCCAGCTGCTGCACCTGGGTCCTGATCTCACTATGGGTCCTGTCCCAGCTGCTACTCCCAGGTCCTGATCTCACTATGGCTCCTGTCCCAGCTGCTGCTCCCGGGTCCTGATCTCACTAAGGTTCCTGTCCCAGCTGCTGCTCCCGGGTCCTGATCTCACTATGGGTCCTGTCCCAGCTGCTGCTCCCGGGTCCTGATCTCACTATGGCTCCTGTCCCAGCTGCTGCTCCCGGGTCCTGATCTCACTAAGGGTCCTGTCCCAGCTGCTGCTCCCGGGTCCTGATCTCACTATGGGTCCTGTCTAAGCTGCTGCTCCCGGGTCCTGATCTCACTATGGGTCCTGTCCCAGCTGCTGCTCCTGGGTCCTGATCTCACTATGGTTCCTGTCCCAGCTGCTGCTCCTGGGTCCTGATCTCACTATGGCTCCTGTCCCAGCTGCTGCTCCCAGGTCCTGATCTCACTATGGGTCCTTTCTCAGCTGCTGCTCCCGGGTCCTGATCTCACTATGGCTCCTGTCCCAGCTGCTGCTCCCGGGTCCTGCTCTCACTATGGTTCCTGTCCCAGCTGCTGCTCCCGGGTCCTGATCTCACTATGGGTCCTGTCCCAGCTGCTGCTCCCGGGTCCTGATCTCACTATGGCTCCTGTCCCAGCTGCTGCTCCCGGGTCCTGATCTCACTATGACTCCTGTCCCAGCTGCTGCTCCCGGGTCCTGATGTCACTATGGCTCCTGTCCCAGCTGCTGCTCCCGGGTCCTGATCTCACTATGGGTCCTGTCCCAGCTGCTGCTCCCGGGTCCTGATCTCACTATGGGTCCTGTCCCAGCTGCTGCTCCCGGGTCCTGATCTCACTATGGCTCCGGTCCCAGCTGCTTTTCCCGGGTCCTGATCTCACTATGGGTCCTGTCACATCTGCTGCTCCCGGGTCCTGATCTCACTATGGGTCCTGTCCCAGCTGCTGCTCACAGGTCCTGATCTCACTATGGCTCCTGTCCCAGCTGCTGCTCCCGGGTCCTGATCTCACTATGGGTCCTGTCCCATCTGCTGCTCCCGGGTCCTGATCTCACTATGGGTCCTGTCCCAGCTGCTGCTCCTGGGTCCTGATCTCACTAAGGGCCCTGTCCCAGCTGCTGCTCACAGGTCCTGATCTCACTATGGGTCCTGTCCCAGCTGCTGCTCCTGGGTCCTGATCTCACTAAGGGCCCTGTCCCAGCTGCTGCTCCTGGGTCCTGATCTCACTATGGGTCCTGTCCCAGCTGCTGCTCCCGGGTCCTGATATCACTATGGCTCCTGTCCCAGCTGCTACTCCCGGGTCCTGATCTCACTATGGCTCCTGTCCCAGCTGCTGCTCACAGGTCCTGATCTCACTATGGCTCCTGTCCCAGCTGCTACTCCCGGGTTCTGATCTCACTATGGCTCCTGTCCCAGCTGCTGCTCGTGGGTCCTGATCTCACTATGGCTCCTGTCCCAGCTGCTACTCCCGGGTCCTGATCTCACTATGGGTCCTGTCCCAGCTGCTGCTCCCGGGTCCTGATCTCACTATAGGTCCTGTCCCAGCTGCTGCTCGTGGGTCCTGATCTCACTATGGCTCCTGTCCCAGCTGCTGCTCCCATGGGGGAGGGTGGGGGGGAGGAACCAGAGAGCAGACAAAATGTCTTGATTTTTTTTTACAGACCCTTGGACAGAGAAGATAAAAAAAAAGACCGCCAGTAAATGTACTGCACTCTTCCACAGCTACTGTGCTCCAAGCAATCACCTTCCCTGACTGTGGGTTTAGTCTTGAGTACAATTACCTGTACCACTTCAAAGGCATTGCTGGACAAGTCTATGTAGCACCCAAACAACAGACATTTTCAAATATTAACAGAAATAAACTGAAGTCCATCCTTTGATCTATGACTCACAAGTGGAGAAGCCTCAAACATGCCAACTGTCTATGGAGTTGGTGTGATGGTAAAAGCAGTATAAGCTCGGGAGGGAGGGGAGGGGGCATGCTAGTAAGGATCAGTTCTTGATATTATATCCTTTGTCAAATATACTGCTTTATAATATATAATCTACCCATTATTACTAAATATTTGTCTTTGGAGGCCATTGGCATGTTAATCTCATAACAACTTGTGACATTGATAAAGTTGTCCTTTTTAGGATTATAAAGTAATTAGCAATGACTATGAGCTACATAGTTATTTGGGTTGAAAAAATACATAAGTCCATCAAATTCACCCAGAAAATATGGTACAACACCAGCCTGCTCCCTCACATATCCCTGTTGATCCAGAGGAAGGTGAAAAACCATTACAAGGCATGGTCCAATTAGCCCCAAAAGGAAAAAAAATCCTTTCTGACTCCAGATGGCAATCAGATAAAATCCCTGGATTAACACCACTGGGAATTGTCCAATAATTATAGCCATGAATGCCCCTTTACACAAGGAAAGCATCTAATTCCACCTTAAAGAGACTCTGTAACAACATTTTCAGCCTTATTTCTTCTATTCTATAAGTTCCTATACCTGTTCTAATATGGTCTGTCTTACTGCAGCCTTTCCTAGTTGCACAGTGGCTGTATTATCTCTGTTATATAATCTAATCTTCTTTGCTTTGTCAGCTTGGTTGGCTCAGGCAGGAATGCGTTGCTCTGCTGTGATAGGTAAAAGTTATATACACCCTTTCCACACCCCCTCCAGGCTCTATATGAGTCACAGACTGAGCTTCTCTCCACCTATCACATGCTGGTTAGCAGCCATTTTTTTTGGTTAGAAAAAACTGCCTAAAACTGGTAATTGCAAGCCAGGATTGCAGCAGAGAGTGGCAGAAACAGCACAGAGGGGCCCAGGAGAACATAATGAATAGAATGGTATGCTTTTTTATTGTAAGAATTTTAGAGTACAGATTCTCTTTAAAGGAACCTTGGGCAGTCCCCTAAAATCAAAAATTTCACGTACCTGGAGCTTCTTCCATCCCACCCTAGGCTGCGAGGTTCCCCGTCGTCCTGGCTCCTCTCCATGTCCCGGCGGCATCCGGTAACAGGTTTCTAAATCTAAACCACGCATGTGAAGGACTGTCTCGCTGGCCACTATGATGACGCATAGCGGCCGGCGTTATGTCACCAAGCGTCAGGAGACAGGAAGAGTCGGTGTTGCTGGGAGCCACCAGAAGGACGCGAAGAGGACCAGGAGGATGCTGGGGGTCCTTGCGGCCTACTGTGAGCTGAAGGAAGCCCCAGGTAAGTGAATTTTTTTTTAATTTAGGGGACTGCTCAGGTTCCCTTTAAATGCAGATATTGAATTTGTCATATTTACTTCCTGTGGTAATACATTACACATTTTAATCACTCTACCACTCTTACCGTAAAGAACCCCTTCCTAAATAAATGGCTAAAACCTTTTTCCTCCATGCGCAAATCATGTCCCCTTGTCCTCTGCACCAGTCTAGGGGCAAAAAAATAATCCGGCAAGCTTTTATATTGCCCTTGGATGTATTTATACATGTTAATTAGATTAGAGGATCAAGAGAAGTCTTGTAGGTGGGAGTGAGAAGAGGTAACAGGGAGGAAGACAGAAGAATATTGTTAGTAGAGCTGAGATTGGGTATGGGATGGTATCTGAAAATAAGTATATTTAGATAATAAGGAGATAGGTTGTAAAGTGCTTTGTAGGCAAGCGTCAGGGTTTTGAATTGTATCCTTTGTGTAACTGGGTAGGGCTGGAGGAGCGGGAGGAGAGGTGGATGAGTTGAAGGTCCTATCTGTGAGATAAGAAGAAAGCCAGGAGAGAGCAAGACCCTAAATCAGTGGCGGAGCTACACTGGGGCTTACCCAGGCTTCAGCCCCAGCTGTCAACCAATCAGCCCCCACTAAAGCCCCCCTGTGGGCCGCAGCCGCCGCAAGTTCAAGGAAGGAGGAGGACTGGAGGAGGGTTGGCCTGGCTGTCACTCAAATCGGAGTGACTTAACCCCGCCCCACCAGAAGCGCAGCCACGCAGGCACAGAGCGGCCTGCAAGGAACGTTCCTGTCATAAATTTGTGTCACGTGACGACGTCCGTCACGTGACACGCACCGCACGCAGTGTGCAGCGCGCTTGCCTCACCTCGCCTTGCCTGGCCCGCCCATCTTCAGAGAGGCTGCCGCTTGCCGCTCCGACGGCCGTTAAGCAGCCAGGCCAGCCAGCACAGCACTGCAGTGCTCACAGTGTGGGGACTCTGCAGCTGGACACCACCAGACCAAGAGTGACTGCCAGCCAGCGCGCACATACATCCGAGGACTGCCGCAGGAGGAACCTGGAGGACTCAAGGTGGGTGGCACAGGGCAGCCAAGCCAACTTGAGTGATTTTTTTTTGTTTTGTTTTTTTGCATTTGATGCTGGCAGCCTGGCACTAGCCAGGTCTGAGCTGCCCTGGGGCCCCCAGCCCACCACACCACTGGCCAGACCTGAGCCACCTAAGGCCTTCAGCCCACCACCTCCAACCAGGTCTGATCTGCCCTGGGGCCCCCAACTCACCACCACCAACCAGGTCTGATCTGCCCTGGGGCCCCCAGCCCACCACCACCACCAGCCAGGCCTGCGCTGCTCTGGGGCCCCCAGTCCACCACCACCAGCCAGGCCTGAGCTGCCCTGGGGCCCCCAGCCCACCACCACCAGCCAGGCCTGAGCTGCCCTGGGGCCCCCAGCCCACCACACCACTGGCCAGACCTGAGCCACCTAAGGCCTTCAGCCCACCACCTCCAACCAGGTCTGATCTGCCCTGGGGCCCCCAACTCACCACCACCCACCAGGTCTGATCTGCCCTGGGGCCCCCAGTCCACCACCACCAGCCAGGCCTGCGCTGCCCTGGGGCCCCCAGTCCACCACCACCAGCCAGGCCTGAGCTGCCCTGGGGCCCCCAGCCCACCACTAGCCAGACCTGAGCCGCCTAAGGCCTTCAGCCCACCATCACCAACCAGGCCTGAGCTGCCCTGGGGCCCCCAGCCCACCACCACCAGCCAGGCTTGAGCTGCCCTGGGGCCCCAGCCTACCACCAGCCAGGCCTGAACTGCCCTGTGACCACCAGCCCACCACCAGCCAGGCCTGAGGTCTCCAGCCCACCACTAGCCAGGCCGGAGGTCTCCAGCCCACCACTAGCCAGGCTAGTCTCCAGCCCACCACGCCCAGCCCACCACCACCAGCCTGAGGTCTCCAGCCCACCACTAGCCAGGTCTGAGCTGCCCTTGGGCCCCCAGCCCACCACCACCAGCCAGTCCTGAGGCCATCAGCCCAGCCCACCACCAGCCAGGCCTGAACTGCCCTGGGACCCCAGCCCACCATCAGAAAGGCCTGAACTGCCCTGGGACCCCCAGCCCTCCACCGCCAGGCCTGAGCCTGAAGTCTCCAGCCCACCACCAGCCAGGCCTGAGCTGCCCTTGGGCCCCCAGCCCACCACCACCAGCCTGACTGGAGACATCTATACATCTGGCTACCTATACTGGGGACACTGGCTGTCTGTCATTATGTGCATTAACTGGTGAAACGCTGTCTCTCATTACATGCATTTACTGGGGGAACGATGTCTGTCATTATGTGCATTTACTGGTGAAAAGCTGTCTCTTATGTGCATTTACTGGTGAAAGGCTGTCTGTCATTTCATGCATTTATTGGGGAAACGCTGTCTGTCATTATGTGCATTGACTGGTGAAAGGCTGTCTGTCATTATGTGCATTTACCGGTGAAAAGCTGTCTCTTATGTGCATTTTCTGGTGAGGGGCAGTCTCTCATTACATGCAATTACTGTCATTATGTGCATTAACTGGGGAAACGCTGTCTGTCATGTGCATTTACCTCATTTTTTTTTTAAAATGTAACTAAATTAGCTGGTACAACTACGTTAGTTAGCCCCGCCCACATGATGTCATGACTACGCCCATTTCTTTGCTGCGGCGCAAAAGTGCCCCCCGTGAGCCCCACGTGCTAACCCTTGTGCCCCCTTTGAGCCCCCCCAAAAATCTGAAGCTGGAGCCGCCGCTGCCCTAAATGCCAACGCATGAGAGGATTTGGAGAAGGAGATGATGCTCCACTGTGTCGAAAGTGGGAGAGAGATCTAGGAGGATGAGAATAGAGGCGAGGTCTGTAATGAGTAGCATCTTAGTATCCTTCTGTCATCATCTTTTTGCCTAAACTGCTGAAGAGCCAGCATATGACATGCCTATGCTAACAGAAGCTGTTTTATCTAAAACATTACAGATTACAGCACAGTCCCTGTTAACCGGAATTCAAGCAAGCGGAAGTCTCAACTAACCGGCATGCCTGAGAGGTAACGGGGATCTCTGTTGGGGGGCTTTCTGTGGGTGCTGGCAGGCTTATACATACTTACCGATGCTCCAGCAATGTCTGGCAGTCTCCCTCTATCTCCCCACAGGCTCCTAGTGGCTTCCAGCATCTGTACGGAAGCCGGTGTGTCACATGACTCGATGCAGGTCAGCTCTGGTAGAGATGGCCAGAATAGTTTGCCAGCAAGCATTATTTGGCGAAGATCAGGTATTCGTGCTTGCAGCGAGCACATAGCGCTATTCAATCCGCCCCCATACATCATCATTGTGCTAAACATTTGACCCCTTCCATCACAGCCATCAGGCACATGGCAGCCAATCAGCCTGCACTCCCTCACGGACCCCCCCCCCCCCTATAAAAATGCTGCAATGCCCGCCATGTTCCAGTCTGTCTTTGGCTGGAATAGTGAGAGGAAGGGAGAGAGCTTGCTGGAGATAGGTAAAGCATAAGCTAGGCTTGTTTATTTTGATCCTCGCTGACTGATTGCTGTTTAATCACTCCAAACAGCCCTTCTGAGGGCTACTTCATCTTTCTGCTGTTTTTTTTTGTATGTGTGCGACACTCCACAGCCCACCGGCACCCACAGGGGCGCTTCTAGCCATCTTGGCACTCCAGGCGAGAAAACCTGTGGTGCCCCCCCCCCCCCCCCCCCATGGTGCCCCGACACGCTCCCCCATCCTTCCCCTTGTGGTGCCTCCCTATGAAAATAATCATGATGCGGCTGCGTTTCACTGGAAAATAATCGTAATTCAGCTGCCACCCTGCTCTGCATGCCACAGACCCCACGGGCTGAGTCCTAGGTTTGAACATTGGTTAGGGCAAAATCTGCATGGAGTTACTATCTTCCCCAGGAATTCATTTAGGGACTTCATATTCCCCAACATCCCTAAAACACACTAACAAGTCAACTGGTTTCCCCAAAAACAATCCTATATTGAGAATATTAGACTTTAACTATGGTGGGATTAGATTGTGAGCTCCTCTGAGGACAGTCAGTGACATGACTATGTACTGTGTAATGTGCTGCAGAAGATGTCACTGCTATATAAATTAATAATAATAATAATAATAATAATATAGTAGGACATTACACTATGACTATGGCAGGATTAGAGTGTTGGCTCCTCTGAGGACAGTCAGTGACATGGCTATGTACTCTGTAATGTGCTATGGAAGATGTCAGTGCTATATAAATACATAATAATAATATAGTAGGACATTAGACTATGACTATGGTAGGATTAGAGTGTGAGCTCCTCTGAGGACAGTCTGTGACATGACTATGTACTCTGTAAAGTGCTGCAGAAGATATCAGTGCCATATAAATACACAGTATAATAATAATATGGTAGGACATTAGACTATGGCTATGGTAGGATTACACTGTGAGCTCCTCTGAGGACAGTCAGTGACATGGCTATGTACTCTGTAATGTGCTATGGAAGATGTCAGTGCTATATAAATACATAATAATAATATAGTAGGACATTAGACAATGACTATGGTAAAATTAGAGTGTGAGCTCCTCTGAGGACAGTCTGTGACATGACTATGTACTCTGTAAAGTGCTGCAGAATATGTCAGTGCTATATAAATACATAATAATAATAATAATAATAATAATAATATGGTAGGACATTACACTATGACTATGGTAGGATTAGAGTGTGAGCTCCTCTGAGGACACTCAGTGACATGACTATGTACTCTGTAAAGTGCTGCAGGAGATATCAGTGCTATAAAAAAAAAAAAACTTAATTATCACTTGTATATGAACAATTATCCATTATTGTACCTTTGTAAGAACCTTATAAACCACTGGGAGATCTACAATTACCAGCATTTCTTTGTGAAGATGAACTATAATTCCATACATGACACATACATAATCACAGTAGGACATGCTGGTACCTGTAGTTCCCTAGTTCCCCAGTGTGCACTGCAGTCTATGATTTGGTCAAAGAATAGGCAGCCTGATCAGCATCTTATACAGCAAGTCACTCTATTCACATCCTGATGACCTGGTCTCTCGCTGTGCTTCCCCCTCCTCCCCCTCCTCATCCCCCCCCCCCCCCCCCCCCCCCCGAGCTGCAGCCAGAATTTAACCTTTTGTGTGCTCAATCAGTGACTAAAGCTTTTCAATTAGCTAGTAGTCCTGCTATTCACACGGTACCTTATCAGTCTGGAAGCCATCACATTCAGGTGATCGGGTCTGGTGAGGAAATACAAATGTCCCTAGTGCTGCAAAGTCAGTGCCCAGTAATGTAACTGTCTGGGGATTGATTTTCTCTAGCTGGAGCTCTGCACTCCTGGCATGTCTTGCATGCCTTGTTATTACCTCCTCCAAGGCTCCAACAGACATGCTCTTCTGCTGTGTTTACTTTTCCTCTTTGGCACAGGGAGGGGCGGGAGCCTCCAGCAGTCACACAGACACTCTAGATCTGGAGATAACACTAACATTAGGGAATGCCATACAAAGTGTTGTAGACAAAAGGTTTGTAGATTCCTTATTTGAGGCTGAGCAGCAAAGACTTTCGTTAGAACTTTTTATCTCCATTCCCTAATTTTTCAGTCTCTAAGGACAGGAAAAATAAACTTTTTCTTCCCTCAAAGTGCCTGCCATAAAGCCTGCCATAAATCTGGCGCTCTAGGCAATTAGCTGGTCAGCTGGTCTCTAGGAGCGCCTCTGGGCACCCACCATTGTGCCCAGTGCCCACTACAAGCACAATAGTGCTCCAGGGCCTGTGTTGTTATCACTAAGTTGTGTTAGAACTATTGCAGCATTCTCAGTGTCTGTCTGATAGTGCACAGACAGCATACCGTGACAATGAACCACACCTATGCCCACTTATAGCGATATTGAATTGTGTGCCACATAAAAGCACAAGCACATTGTTTCCACTACTGTGCTCCATGGCCTGTGTTATTATCACTAAATTGGGTTTGAACTGTTGCAGCATATTCTCAGTGTCTGCCTGATAGTGCACAGACAGAGCACACTGGCACTGAGCCACACCACTGCCCACTTATAGTGATATGTAATTGTGTGCCACATAAAAGCAAGCACAAGCACAGTTTTGCCACTGGTGCTCCAAGGCCTCTGTTATTATCACTGTATTGTGTTTGAACTGTTGCGTATCTGGGTATGTGACACTACATAGCCCACAAACAACCAGAGCTGTGTACACTTCTGCTATTGTTGCTGCCATATTCAGTTGCAGGTACCTCCACTGCATTAAGTTTCACTTGTTGCAGGCACAGTACCCCGCAAGTGTCCTCGAGGTTGTGCTGCTGTGATTTCCTGTGGACCTGGAAGAATGCACAGTGTTCAGAGAGCACGTACCGTCAACCTCCAAAATTCTGAGGACATGGTTGACTGGCTTACACAGCACACCACATCTTCTACAGCTTCCGCATGGAACCTCCTTGATGCACCGTCCTCTTCCTGCTCTGCTTCTGGTACCCCACAAAAACTTACCACCACCACCACTACCAGCACCACAGCTGCTCCACTTGAGATGTCAGAGGAGTTATTTAGACATAATGTGTTTAGTGATACAATTGGGGTCAGCAGCTAGCCAACCAGCCCTTCAACGCCTGCTGTTGCCACCACCCGAATGCCAACAACCAAAGCTCACCAGTGTGGCATTTTTTTTGTTTGTGTGCCTCGGATACCAGCAATGCCATCTGCAACCTCTGCCAAAAGAGAATGTGTCATGGGAAACCCAACACCCAAATAGGGACAACTGCTTTGCGAAGGCACCTGATTGCAAAAGACAAACACAATGGTATGCACATATTAATAAAAGCAGCACACAAATATAATAGCTTTAGAAATAATGTTTTTATAAATTTGACAAAAATGCTTTAATTAAAACAAAAGAAAAAAATAGGTTGTACAGTGAGCCAGTCTGCTTGCTACCATCCTAAAGTTTTATAACTAACTTCTCATCCCATCCAGGCTTTGGGTACATGTGACATGACTGGTCCGTTTACTTGAGCATAACACACTAACTTAATTTAAAAAAAAAATTGTAAATGACATTGAAATTTTTTTATCTAAAAAACAAACACTTTTTTTTAATAAATAACAATGCCCAAGGTGGTCCGTTCAGTTGAGCACACATGCAGCACACCTAAGGGCCTTACAGACCTGTATTACTGTATTGTGTTTGCACTATTGCATAGCTCTGTGTCTGTGTGATACTCCACAGACACAACACTATTGCTGGGGGGAGGAGGAGACCTTTGGTGACCTCAGTGAGGAAGAGGAGCTGGCTAGCTCGGCATCCATCCTTGCTCAAATGGGGCCTTTCATGCTGTCCTGCCTGTTAAAGGAACCCCGTAATAAAAAGGCTCAAGGAGAACGACCTGTACTGGGTGACAATGCTACTGGACCCTCGCTATAAGCACAAAGTGGTGGAACTGTTGCGGAGATTTGTACTTTCCAGTGCCCTAGGCCTGATGTCACCAACCGCCCCACCACCACCACCAAAAAAACATTCTGTTCAACACTCTGACTAGTGATTACTGGTTTGAATGGGCTCATTTCAGTTGTGCTGCTCTGCCCCCCATTCAACAAATCATTCCTGTAATTTGTGCTCCTGGCCAAATGTGCACAGCAGCCGATAGTGTTCTGGGCATGCATACTTGAGAAATGAAGTTGATATATGACCGGTACTTGTCAAGAATGCATAACACTGTACCCATGGGCAGGAGCAAGAAATTACAGGGAGCGCGAGTGGCCAGAGCATGCGCTGCTTCTTTGTTCTCTGTGCGACTGGCTGCAGTCGGAGCCACAAACAGGTGGCAAGGCAGTGCAATGGAGAGAAGCCCATCCAAAACAGAGAACAGGTAAGTAGCAAACATCCTGTCAAGACCCACTTTTGATGTTCTGTTGTAATTAGAGTGGACCTGAACTCAGAACTTCCTCTCTGCTCTAAAAGATACGCAACAACATAACCTTTAAATAAAAACATTTCTTTGTTACAGCTGATATAAATCCTTCAATAAATCTGCAGTGTGTCTATTTCCTGCTTTCATGGAAGCAGACATATTGTTAACATCCTGTGCTTTCAAATGACCTTAGATGTTGTGACAGTCAGGTGACACAGGGTAGAGATCAAATTACAAATTGTGATTAGACACAGATGAGGGGATTAGACACAGATGATGCCTAAGATGGTGCAATGCTCTACTGCTACAGGAAAGCAGAAGGATGTCAAGCCATTCACACCAGCATAGAGGTAGTAACAGCTCAGGTGTCCTTTAAAGTGACAGTTTAGCAATGAAAGGGAAGCAAACAGCATTTTTATTCTTGCAGTACTTATAGATGGTAGGAGCTGAAGGACAGAAAATTAGTCAAGAAAGAGTTAACTGAAGCAGAGATCACTGGCTAGAAAAAAAGAAAAGAAACGGTCATATATTAGTGTTAGGTAAGAAAGTGATTAACAACTGCTGGGGTCAGTGTCACAGCTGTAAAAGAGAAGGTGAAGAAACTAGCAGAGCTCACTGATGTTTGTGAATGCCTGCATTAAAACTCAGCGGAACTTATTTATTAGTTCTTTCTGCTTTGTAATGTAAATCCCTGGCATTTCTCACATCAGCTTGTATCATCATATATTGTCATCAGGTGACAGCAGATGCTGATTGTCGTAACACACCAGGAAGGGCGCTGGCTGTGCTGCAGGACTAGAAGAGATGATTTAGTTTGGCATATGACCTCTTCTCTCTCCAAGTCCTGCCGCCCTTCTGATCTTATCTGATTTAACGCCCTAGGCCATGGCCTTTGAGGCCTTCCCAAAAATCCGGCCCTGGTCTTACCACTTTTAAACCCTTAGCGCCTCTTGATGTTTGTGTGCCTCTCATAGTAAGCATACTAAGATGCCCAAGCCCGATATTGCGGGATACTCCATCACGTTAACTGTTGTTTGGTTTATTTTGTATTGTTATTACACCCCCCCCCCCCCCCCCCCCCAATAACAAAAATTAAAAAAAATTCTAAAATAAAAGATTATTTCAAGGTAAATAGTTTTGGAAGAGATCTAGAGCATGATCCCTGGGCAGAGCAATAAAAACAAAAAGGGAAGGCTATTCAAAGCAAGGTAATCATGTAGGCGATGGGCACAAAACGATGCCGGTTGTTCCCAACACTTAAAGAAAGAAGAGCTCATCACCCAGCTGAATGGAAAGCTCAGGCCCGTTTCTAGGGCCGTGCGGCCCGTGCCGCCGCCCGGGGCGCTGTTGGGAGGTGGGCGCTGTAATGGAGGGGGGAGCCGGAGCCGCGGGGAGGGCAGCCTGACCTCTCCCTCCCTCTCCTGGGCCGCCCTCCGTGCTCCCCCCTCAGATGCAGAGCGCAGCAGCAGCCAGGGAGGAAGCGCTGTATACAACATACCTCCCTGCGTTCCAAGCGCTGCTCTCTCGCCGCCGGTCTCTTCCTCTCTGCCTATACGATGATACACACGCTGCTTCCGGAAGCAGCGTGTGTATCATCGTATAGGCAGAGAGGAAGAGACCGGCGGCGAGAGAGCAGCGCTTGGAACGCAGGGAGGTATGTTGTATATTGTGCTTCCTGGCTGCTGCTGCGCTCTGCATCTGAGGGGGGAGCATGGAGGGCGGCCCAGGAGAGGGAGGGAGAGGTCGGGCTGCCCTCCCCGCGGCTCCGGCTCCCCCCTCCATTATGGGGGACAGCTACCTATCTAACCTATACTGGGGGGCAGCTACCTATCTAACCTACACTGGGGGGCACCTACCTAATCTAACCTACGCTGGGGGGCACCTACCTAATCTAACCTACACTGGGGGGCAGCTACCTATCTAACCTACACTGGGGGGCAGCTACCTAATCTAACCTAAGATGGGGGGCAGCTACCTATCTAACCTATACTGGGGGGCACCTACCTAATCTAACCTACGCTGGGGGGCACCTACCTAATCTAACCTACGCTGAGGGGCAGCTACCTAATCTAACCTTTACTGGGGGGCAGCTACCTAATCTAACCTATACTGGGGGGCAGCTACCTAATCTAACCTATACTGGGGGGCACCTACCTATCTAACCTATACTGGGGGGCACCTACCTAATCTAACCTACACTGGGGGGCAGCTACCTATCTAACCCACACTGGGGGGCAGCTACCTATCCTACACTGGGGGGCACCTACCTAATCTAACCTAAGCTGGGGGGCAGCTACCTATCTAACCTATACTGGGGGGCACCTACCTAATCTAACCTACGCTGGGGGGCACCTACCTAATCTAACCTTTACTGGGGGGCAGCTACCTAATCTAACCTTTACTGGGGGGCAGCTACCTAATCTAACCTTTACTGGGGGGCAGCTACCTAATCTAACCTATACTGGGGGGCAGCTACCTATCTAACCTATACTGAGGGGCACCTACCTAATCTAACCTACACTGGGGGGCAGCTACCTATCTAACCTACACTGGGGGGAAGCTACCTATCTAAACTATACTGGGGGGCAGCTACCTAATCTAACCTACGCTGGGGGCAGCTACCTATCTAACCTGTACTGGGGGGCACCTACCTAATCTAACCTACACTGGGGGGCAGCTACCTATCTAACCTACACTGGGGGGAAGCTACCTATCTAAACTATACTGGGGGGCAGCTACCTAATCTAACCTACGCTGGGGGCAGCTACCTATCTAACCTGTACTGGGGGGCACCTACCTAATCTAACCTACACTGGGGGGCAGCTACCTATCTAACCTACACTGGGGGGCAGCTACCTATCTAACCTATACTGGGGGGCAGCTACCTAATCTAACCTATGCTGGGGGGCAGCTACCTATCTAACCTATACTGGGGGGCACCTACCTAATCTAACCTACACTGGGGGGCAGCTACCTATCTAACCTACACTGAGGGGCAGCTACCGATCTAACCTACGCTGGGGGCACTTATCTAACCTGTATTGGGGGCACCTACCTAGCTAGCCTATACAGGTGGCAACTATACTGGCTACCTATATTGCAGGCACCTACCTAAATAACCTATACTGGGGGCACCTACCTATCTAACCTATGCTGGGGGCAACTATTCTGGCTACCTATATTAGAGGCACCCACCTAGCTAACCTGTACTGGGGCACCTACCTATCTAACTTATACCAGGGGCGCCTGCCTATCTAACCTATACTGGGGGCAACTATACTGGCTACCTATACTGGAGGCACCTACCTGGCTAACCTATAGCGGGGGCAACTATACTGGCTCACCTATGCCTGGCTACCTATACTGGGGTACCTATTCTTGGCTACCTATACTGGGGGGACCTATACTAAGTGCAACTAGACCTGGCTAACCTATACTGCGGGCACCCATACCTTGCTCGGGGGGGCGCAATTTTTACACCCTCGCCCTGGGTGCATTTTAGCCTAGAAACTGCACTGGGAAAGCTCATGGTGAAGGAACAGCCCGGACAGGAAAGCCAGCTTGTGGGCCAGCCAGTGCATGTGGCACAATATGAAAGTCAACCTTTGTAGATGGTCAGGGCTGCGGTTTGCAGTGTTCTTTACACATATAGGGCTTTATTAACTAAAACATGATAATTGCTATTACAGCAGTTATCATGCGCTCTGCCGCTTGCAAAACTTTACACGTGAACAGCATTAGTTCATGTGAGAAACGAAGGTTATTGCGCGATCATGTGCGCTTTTCACGTGAAACTAGCAAGTGATCACACGCAAATGTTTGTTTATCAGGCTTGATTCACTAAACCGTGATAAGACAAATATCACACCTTTTCAAAAGTTATCACACGTTGTCAAAGTTAACACGCCTTGTCAGAGTAGCATAGCGAGCGATACGAACCCGCAGGGGCTCAGTACCATCGCCAATTAGCAGGCATAAGTTCGTAGGACTCACTATGCTACTTTGGTAAGGCGTGTTAACTTTGATAATGGACTTGATTCACTAAACCGTGATAACTCATATCATGGCCACACTAGCGTTTTCACGCACATTTTTTGCGCGATTGCAAATTTTCATGCGCAATTGCGATTTTTCACATGCAATCGCAAATTTTCTGATGCAATTGTGGGCAAAAATTCACAATTGCGTGCGAAAATGTGAAAACGTGTGTGGCCGTGATTATTGATGGCCCGTACAGTTTGCCAGCGAACGGTTCCCGGTGAACTTTCGTGGTTCGCGTTCGCGGAGAACCGGGAAGTTTTCCAGAAGTTTGGTTCGCCCCCATAGTGCATCATTAGGGTCAACTTTGACCTTCTATATCAGCAGGCACATTGTAGCCAATTAGGCTACACTCCCTCCTGGAGCCACTCCCCCCTAATAAAAGGCAGGGATTTCACTCACTCGTGTGCCTGCATTAACTAGAGAAGGGAAAGCTGCAGCAGACTCTCTCATAGAGAAAGCTTAGTTAGGCTCTTGTAGGCTTCTTAGCTTGCTCCTTGCTGATTCTTATTGCTAAAAAGGCATAGGCAGGCCGCCTGGCAGGTCTGTTCAAGGTCACACTGTCGTGATGTCGTGCGGCCCTCGACCAAAGTGCAGTGTTCAGAAGAAGGCACGTGCCATCAACCCCCAATATTGTCAGGACGTAGTTGACTATTTAACACAGTACACCTCATCTTTCTCAGCTTCTGCATGGAAGCGTGACATATCTTCCTCCTCCTGCTCTGATTCTGGCACCCCACTTAACACTCAGTCGGCCGCCACCACCAAAGTGCCATTACCCAAGGGCTTAACGGTGTGGAATTTTTTTTGTGTGTTTGCCTCAGATGAGAGTAATGCCATCTGTACTCTCTGTCACTGAAAATTGAGCCGTGTAAAGACCAAGACCCGCGTAGGGACAACTACCTTATGAAGGCACATGATTTAAAAAGCTCAAACTGCAATGGGATGACCACCTGAGGAAAAGCAGCACACAAAAGCAAAGCCACACAACGCAGTGGAAGATACCAGGCCGCAAATTTTTTCTCAAAAAAGGCGATGCCTAAGCTGTACCGTGATGTTGAAATGCAAGTGGTGACATCTCTGGCACACAGCGTTGGGTCAAGGGTCCATCTGACCACTTGGTCTGCAAAGCACGGTCAGGCCTGCCCTAAGGCTAAGTCAGTCCCCACACACAGCATCTCTGCCTGCAGGCCACTTGACTGCCTTCTCCGCCACCATCAACAGGGTTCAGGACTCCAGCAGCGGCCGCTATAATAATTTTTCTGGTGCGTGTACATGCCTGCCTAATTTTTCTGGCTGCACTGCAGCTGCAACAACAAAACAAAAGGCATGTACATGTGTCAATTCCCCTTCATGATCGTTACCTTGCTGTGGTGAAGGGGCTTGCATATCACAATGAAGCAATGACCGCCGGCTATATGAGTGTCTTGGGGGGGGGGATTCCCAAGATAATAAGGTTGTGGTCGCAAACATCACTCGAAGCCTGAAAAATACAGTTGACTGCAAGGCACCTCACCATTGACACGTGGACGAGTGCGTTTGGCCAGGGTCGTTACATCTCCCTTATGGCGCACTGAGTGAACCTTGTGGAGCCTGGGAGTGACTCCTCACTATGGCACAGATTTTGCCAACACCTCTAATATTGCTGGACCTGCGTCCCTATGAGTTTATGACAGCACCTACCTCTCTGGCTCCTTCTCCTCCACCGCCTCTCCAAACTTTACCTCATCCGGCAGCGCTAACTCAGCAATAGGTGCGTGGAAGCGGTGCAGCACAGCTGTTGCCATGCGTCAGCAGGCCTTATTGAAGCTGATCTGCCTTGGAGATAAGCAGCACACAGGTGCTGAAATTTGGAAGGGAATATAGGAACAGACCCGGTTGTGGTTGGAACCACTGGACCTGGAACCAGGCCTGGTTGTGTGTGATAATGGGAGCAATCTAATTAGCATGTTACGGTTGGCAAAGCTGAGATACATCCCTTGCCTGGCCTACGTTCTGAACCTAGTGGTTCAGCTGTTCCTGAGGACATACCCAGATATGGCGGATCTTCTGCAGAAGGTGCAACGAGTGGCAAAGCATTTTCGCAAATCCAGTACCGCTTCGGCCACACTCACCAAGTTGCAGCAGCGATACAGTCTACCCAACCATCGCTTGGTGTGTGATGTCCCCACATGCTGGAATTCAACGCTGTACATGTTAGCACGCCTTTGCGAGCAGAAGAGTGCAGTAGTCCAGTACCAAATGGAGCAGTACCGAGGCTTATCCAGTTAGCTGTCAAACTTCTGTGGTTCAGAATAGGCCACCATGTTGGACCTCTGCAAAGTCCTCCAAAATTTTGAGCAATCCACGTTGATGGTGAGCGGTAATAACTCATTAGTCAGCATTACAATACCACTGCTTTGTTTACTTAAGAAGTCAATGTTGAAGATCAAGGAAGACGCAATCAGGATGGAACAGGAGGAATTCAGAGAGGAGTCGGACACCGCACAGCATGATATCAACATCAGGCAATCTGCAAAAGGAACTGCTGGTCCCTTGTATGATGAAGAGAATGAGGAACAGCTGGGGTTGAAGCAGGACATGGATACCTCCACTGCCGAGGGAAATGGCCGTGCACGTTTGACTTCCACAATTCAGCGGGAATGGGCAGGAGAAGATGAGGAAGAAGGTGGGCATGATGCTGGAGGTGATGGTGCATCACAAGCAAGCACACAACATGCTAATGATGACGAGCAACCTGTTGGGACTCTGGCACACATGGCTCAGTTCATGTTAGGCTGCATTGAACGCGACCCACGCATTATCCAAATTCTGGGGGACGTGGATTACTGGGTTTATACCCTTCTGGATCCACGGTACAAAGAAAATTTTCCAACATTGATTGAAGAAAGTGTCAGACAGGTAAAAATGCAAGAGTACCAGGAGGCCCTTGTGGAGAAATTGGTGAGGAGATTTGCATCCTCCTCCAGCCACGCCAACAGACTGACTTCCGCTACCCCAGGACTAGGAGGGGAGCAAAGAACAACACAAGCTGCAGCTAGTGCCCACAAGGGAATGGTATTGGCAGTGTCCAAGGTGTGGCAAAGTTTTCTGACACCCAGGCAGCAGCCCACAGAACAGCGTTTGCGCAGTTCCACCTCCAACACCGCTCGCCTGCAGAGGATGGTCAAGGACTACATGTCAGATGGCGTAGCCGTGTTTAACGATCCACCAGTCCCCTTTAATTATTGGGTCTCTAAGCTATACACCTGGCACAAACTGGCACTGTATGCAATAGAGGTGCTGGCTTGCCCTGCTGCCAGCGTTATGTCCGAACGTTGTTTCAATGCTGCCGGAGGCATCGTTACAGATAGGCGTATCCGCCTCTCCACAGAAAATGCAGACCGTCTGACACAAATAAAAAGAATAAACCGTGGATTGGAACCGACTTCGCAACACCCCCGACCAAGCACCATGGACATCTGTGCTGGGTTAGCGTTGCCGGTCCCACATAGGAATAGGACTGCTTTTCAGGAATATCTTCTTTCTATAATATTTATCAATAGTGAAAATCACAAATCCGGCACCATCCATAAAGTATGCTCTTTTATTGATCAGAATTGCATAACAGCAAAAAGGCGAAAGGCAACGTTTCAGGGCAACCGCCCCTTTATCAAGCTATGCTGTCGGTGTTCAGATACATAATGCATAAACATCTCTATTTATACCACAGCTAGGCACTGAATAGCCAATCCCCCCACACAACTTTTTTCTCAACCTATCACTAAGTCCCACTACAAGTGGACCTGATGGGGAACTATTTGCCCAGTACTGCCATAGGGAGATTCAAACCTCAACACCACCCACCTCGCCTACCTCACCAGTGGGGGCGGAGGCAGACGCATCCCTTCCTTTGCCAGGTCATAGCGGCAGCCACTCCCAGCAGGCCGCCGCTGCGGCGGACCTGATGGGGAACTAGTCCGCCTGACGTTCAGAGCGGGGCTAAGCCCCGCCCCCTGCGTCTCCCCAGCAACCACAGACGCTGGCGGCGGAATCCGCCGCCACGCTCTGTGTAGATGTAAACACAGGGATGCGTGCGCATCAGCCACCACCGGAGGGACTTCCTCATACAGCGCTAAAGAACATTAACAATCAGAGCCACAGAAAATGTATATTATCACTTCAGGGGGGAGAGAGAGATATACAGGGGCAAGGAATAGGGCACCTATAGCTGATTTTTTCAATTCTGCTGGATGATAACAGAGCTATGCAATAGGACCTATACACTATACATATTAAAACTGTATATAACATATAACCACCTGAATGAGCTACAAGTATACTCTATGATACAAGGCTGGACACAATGGAACAGCAGGGGAAAAAAAATATATATAACTAACAAACCTAAATAAATGGTAATAAGTCTAGTTCCCTATTTAAACCCCGCGGTTCCATTGTGTCCAGCCTTTTAATCCAAACAGCCTCCCTATATAATAATTTCTTAATTCTATCTCCTCCTCTCCTAAGGGGCCCAACCTGTTCGATAATCATAAATCTCAATTGGCTAACATGATGCTTTGCCAGATCGAAATGATAAGCCACTGCCTGGTCAGTCAATGATTCCCTAATCGCATGTTTATGCGATGACAATCGTTTTTTCATTTTTTGTGTGGTTTGTCCAACATAAAGTAGTCCACAAGGACATTTCAAAGCATACACAACGTAACTCGAGTCACATGTGAAACAATCATGGATTTTAAATTTAGTACCTCTGTAGGGGTGTTCAATCTGATCACCCCTAATGACGGAATTGCAATGGACGCAATTCATACATGGATATGTACCTCTACGATTAGATCTTGACTGACCCTTAGGGCTACTATCAGCATGCACCAAATGGTCCCTTAGGTTGGGGGCCCTTTTATAGGAGATCAGTGGAGGGTTTTTGAATTGTTGAATATCTGGAAAGCTGTCAGAGAGAAGATACCAATGTTTTTTAATAATTCTCGCTATATCTGTACTCTTAGTATTATATTTCGTTACAAATGGTATCCTATCTCTGACATCCCTACGCCGTGTACCAGTCCCACTGCTGCCCTCCATCACTCTAGATCTAGCCCCTTTAACTATATCCTCGGGGTAACCTCTTCGAATAAATTTGTTTTGCATCTCATCAATCCTCTGTGTCCTTACCTCTCCATCATCAACTATCCTATATACCCTTTGAAATTGTCCCACTGGAACAGATCTCCTAGTCGCCCACAGGTGGAAACTCCCAAAATGCAACAGGGAGTTCACATCCGTGGGCTTAGTATAGAGATCCGTGACCAGCCTCCGATCTTTACAAATGACCAATGTATCCAAATGACTAACTTGTTCAGTCGAACTGTGAACTGTAAGCTTAATCTCAGGACATTTCTGCATCAACTGATTAACAAATTCTACAAGGGTCGAATGTGGCCCCGCCCACACGCAAAAAACATCGTCAATATAGCGAAACCACTGTACTGCGTACTTCAGAAATAACTCACTAGAGTAAACAAACATATCTTCGTATACACCCATATAGATGTTTGCGTAGGACGGGGCCACATTCGACCCCATAGCTGTACCCCTAATCTGCATATAGTACTGTTCTTCAAATCTAAAATAATTGCATTTTAGTACTAGCTCAAGTAGACTACAAATGAACTGAATCTGTTGTGCGGATAGATCAGATGCTGTCTCAAGCATATATCGTACCGCCTCCACACCCCCCTCATGGGGTATGGACGTATATAAGCTTTCAACGTCCATGGTTACCAATAACCAACCACTTTCCAAAGGAGGCATATTTCTCACGATATTCAAAAACATTTGTGTATCTTTAAGATATGATTTTAAGGCAGCCACGTAAGGTCGTAATACCTGATCTAAGTATTTAGCCAGTGGGGCTAGGACTGAATCCATCCCAGCGACTATAGGTCTGCCTGGAGGGTTATCCAGGCTCTTATGTATCTTTGGACAGATGTAAATCACTGGAACCACAGGATGGGACTGAATCAAAAACTCTGCCAATTTATCATCTACAATGCCCCGGGCCACGGCCATATTCACAACCTCACCCACTCTTGTCTGTATCTCATTAGTTGGATCATATGATATCGGTCTATAGGTGGTAATATCGGCTAATTGCCGCAAAACCTCCTTCCGATAAGAGCTAGTGTCCATCACTACTAAGGCCCCGCCTTTATCGGCGGGCTTAATTGTAATTGCCGGGTTATTCATAAGTTCTTTAATGGCCGCTCTCTCAGCCTTGTTGATGTTAGAGCGAACGTGAACGCCCACATGATTGGACTTCCTCATCACAGAGTCGACTTCTTCCTGTACTTTTTTGATATATATGTCCAATATTTGACATGACGCAGGCTGAAATTTACTTTTAATGCGTAAATTAGTGTCTCTCAAACTAAGCAAATCAGATTCCATCTCTGGGGCACGTGTACTCTCAAACGGTCTTGGTATTGAAAAGAAATATTTTAACTTAATTGTTCGAAAAAACCGTTGCAATTCGATGTCCACTTCCAATGGATCTGGAAAGTTAGTGGGCGAGAAGGATAAGCCGTAGTTCAGGGCAGACAATTGTGATGAGGTCAAGGACACAGTGGATATGTTAACAACAATCATTTCTTCTGTCTCGGTTGGCGGGATCGCAATCGATCTCTGATGCCGCCCCCTCCATCGCCTCTGTCTACCGCCCCTCCTCGTCCGTCTTGATTTGATGCGTCTGAAAAACCCTCTTGTGAGGAACTACTATAAGCCTCTGTAGAGTCAGGTGGTGCACCACCTTGTGGCCTCTTGCCATCGGGACCTTCAGGTCGGGGTCTACGAATCGGTCTAGGCCTTCCAGCTGGTCGTTGCCATGAATACACATACCCAAGGTTGTAGTCATGCTCATCTCGCTGGAATTTATCCCTCTTAATAATTTCAATTTGTTTCTGATGTGTATCAATAATAGTCACTAATTCAGAAGAGAATAGTTCATATTCATCCAACGATATCAGAGATTTAAGTTTTTCTTTCAGCTCAATGCGTTGTACTGTCAATCTGGGTAGTTCCTCCTGTATTTTTTCAATAGTGAGTGTCATAGCGTCAAAAGATGCCTTATTCCATATTAGACTCCACCGATGACAAAAAGGTTTATCTGTAGGGAACATTATCGGTGCTACGTTGGACCGCATTCCTCGTGGTATGCGTTTGACTCTGTGATATTCCGCCAACGTCTTGGCATGTAATTCCAAGGTGGTATACATTTTGGCTGCTTTAATAATTTGTTTCCGTATGCTCTTATCATTCGCTGTATTTAAAAAGGACACTTCAGTTGACACTTGCGCCATAATTCTGGAAGTCTCCTCAGGAGTATAGGAAAAGGTAGGTGAGTCAACGTCTGCATCCTCCATGCTGGAGATTTGATGAAGGTGCTCCCACTATTTGTGCAGAATCTCTAGTCTTAAACGTTGTGGGTAGTGGAGCACTCCTCCTCTGAAGATCGGATGTGCCACGGAGTCCCGGCTGCACACCAGGTCAAATCAGTAGTGAAAATCACAAATCCGGCACCATCCATAAAGTATGCTCTTTTATTGATCAGAATTGCATAACAGCAAAAAGGCGAAAGGCAACGTTTCAGGGCAACCGCCCCTTTATCAAGCTATGCTGTCGGTGTTCAGATACATAATGCATAAACATCTCTATTTATACCCCAGCTAGGCACTGAATAGCCAATCCCCCCACACAACTTTTTTCTCAACCTATCACTAAGTCCCACTACAAGTGGACCTGATGGGGAACTAGCTGCAGCTAGTGCCCACAAGGGAATGGTATTGGCAGTGTCCAAGGTGTGGCAAAGTTTTCTGACACCCAGGCAGCAGCCCACAGAACAGCGTTTGCGCAGTTCCACCTCCAACACCGCTCGCCTGCAGAAAATGGTCAAGGACTACATGTCAGATGGCATAGCCGTGTTCAACAATCCCTCAGTCCCCTTTAATTATTGGGTCTCTAAGCTATACACCTGGCACAAACTGGCACTGTACGCAATAGAGGTGCTGGCTTGCCCTGCCGCCAGCGTTATGTCCGAACGTTGTTTCAGTGCTGCCGGAGGCATCGTTACAGATCGGCGTATCCGCCTCTCCACAGCAAATGCAGACCGTCTGACACAAATAAAAATGAATAAATCGTGGATTGGAACCGACTTTGCAACACCCCCGGACCAAGCACCATGAACATCTGTGCTGGGTTAGCGTTGCCGGTCCCACATAGGAATAGGACTGCTTTTCAGGAACATCTCCTTTGTATAATATTTATCAATGCATGGCGGCAAAATGCATTGGTTTAAAGTGAACCTGAGGTGAGAATGAGATGGAGGTTGCCATATTTATTTCCTTTTAAACTATACCAGCTACCTGGCAGCCATAATGATGTATTTGGATGCAGTGGTGTGTGAATTAAACCAGAAAGAAGTATGCAGGTAATCTTGCCAGGTTGGACATTATTGTCAGAAACACCTGATCTGCTGCATGCTTGTTCAGTGTCTATGCCTGAACGTATTAGAGAGGCAGAGGATCTGCAGGACAACCAGGCAACTGGTGTTGCTTAAAAGGAAATAAATATGGCAGCCTCCATGTCACTCTCACCTCGGGTTCACTTTAAGCATGCATTTTGTCCTCATGCAAGGCCTGGGTTGTGTCACAAAGCGTGGCCTTGTTCTCCTGTACCTCCTCTTCCATCCTGTGTGCTGGCAGGGTTAGCGTTGCTGGTCCTTGTGGTAGGACTGCTTTTCAGGATCTCATTTCTATTATATTTATCAATGCACGGTGATAAACTGCATTGGCCTTAAGCGTGCAGTTTTTCCCCATACACGTATGCCTTTTTTTGGGAGTTTTGCTTTATTGGCAACCCATTTTGCAGAAGTTTCCCTCATTTTGCAAGTTTTTTCAGGCCTGCAAAGCAGGCATGTTCGGGTCCCCATTGACTTACATTACGCTCGGTGTTCGGCCGAATATACCGAACGTCTGGACCATGTTTGGCCGAGCCAAACCGAGCCCAAATATCTGGGTGTTTGATCAACACTAGTTCCAATTTGAAGTATGCAGTGGAGCTCTCCTTCTTAGATTAAAGTGTGGCGTGCCCAGGTCTGTCTGTCAGCACTACAGACCATACAATCTTGGATTGAAGAATTTGGTTGGTGCCGGTCCTACTTCGAATCAACACTAGTTCCAGGATCCTGGAAGCCAAACAGGATGTCAGAGTGGCGGTGCGGCATGACGTCGGAGCGGTGTGACATCATCAGAATCAGAATCAGTTTATTCGCCGAGTACGACAGACATCGCATCCGGAATTTATTGTGGTACACACGGCATGGAAAGTTTGTTACATGTGAAAAAGGCATTTAGATAATAGACAGACAGAGATATAGAGTAGAATGCAAGATAATAATAATAACAACTATATTGTTTAGGCAACAGCAAGATTACACAACAGGCATAACTTAAAAAAGGGTGCAACGTGATTAGGGCAGCAGTGCGAGACTATCGTGTTTCGCAAGGGTGGTTGCTCAAGTTCAGCAGGCGGACGGCTTGGGGAAAGAAAGTATTTTAATGTCTGGTGGTCTTGGTAGGGATGGATCTGTAGCGGCTACCCAATTGCAGGCGGTCAAAGTAGCGACTGCCGGGGTGGGAGGGGTCGTTCTGTATTTTATTTGCTCTCGACCACAGTCTGGAGTAGGGTTGCCAGGTCGGCTGATGGAGAAAACCGGACAGGGGGTGGAGTTAGGGGCGGAGTCAGAAGCGCACTTTTATGTAGAGTGGGGCTAAGCAATGGGCTTTTTAAAAAATGTTTTTTACAGTATTTATATCGCACTGACATCTTCTGCAGCACATTACAGAGTACATAGCCATGTCACTAACTGTCCTCACCAGTACATGCACATAAGAGACCACTTTTCACCAGTAAATGCACATAATAAGAGACCGCTTTTCACCAGTAAATGCACATAATAAGAGACAGCTTTTCACCAGTAAATGCACATAAGAGACAGCTTTTCACCACTAAATGCACATAAGAGACATCTTTTCACCACTAAATGCACATAAGAGACATCTTTTCACCACTAAATGCACATAAGAGACATCTTTTCACCACTAAATGCACATAAGAGACAGCTTTTCACCAGTAAATGCACATAAGAGACAGCTTTTCACCAGTAAATGCACATAAGAGACAGCTTTTCACCAGTTAATGCACATAAGAGACAGCTTTTCACCAGTAAATGCACATAAGAGACAGCTTTTCACCAGTAAATGCACATAATAAGAGACAGCTTTTCACCACTAAATGCACATAAGAGAAAGCTTTTCACCACTAAATGCACATAATAAGAGACAGCTTTTCACCAGTAACTGCACATAATGACAAACAGCCAGTTGTCCCCAGTATATGTAGCCAGGGATATATGTGCCCAGTATATGTAGCCAGAGGTATATGTCCCCAGTATATGTAGGCAGGGGAATATGTCCCCAGTATATATAGCCAGCGGTATATGGGCCCAGTATATGTAGCCAGGGTGTATATGGGCCCAGTATATGTAGCCAGGGTGTATATGGGCCCAGTATATGTAGCCAGGGTGTATATGGGCCCAGTATATGTAGTCAGGGGGTATATATGCCCAGTATATGTAGGCAGGGGAATATGTCCCCAGTATATATAGCCAGGGTGTATATGGGCCCAGTATATGTAGCCAGGGTGTATATGGGCCCAGTATATGTAGTCAGGGGGTATATATGCCCAGTATATGTAGGCAGGGGAATATGTCCCCAGTATATATAGCCAGGGTGTATATGGGCCCAGTATATGTAGCCAGGGTGTATATGGGCCCAGTATATGTAGCCAGGGTGTATATGGGCCCAGTATATTTAGCCAGGGTGTATATGGGCCCAGTATATGTAGCCAGGGTGTATATGGGCCCAGTATATGTAGCCAGGGTGTATATGGGCCCAGTATATTTAGCCAGGGTGTATATGGGCCCAGTATATGTAGCCAGGGTGTATATGGGCCCAGTATATATAGCCAGCGGTATATGGGCCCAGTATATGTAGCCAGGGTGTATATGGGCCCAGTATATGTAGCCAGGGTGTATATGGGCCCAGTATATGTAGCCAGGGTGTATATGGGCCCAGTATATGTAGTCAGGGGGTATATATGCCCAGTATATGTAGGCAGGGGAATATGTCCCCAGTATATATAGCCAGGGTGTATATGGGCCCAGTATATGTAGCCAGGGTGTATATGGGCCCAGTATATTTAGCCAGGGTGTATATGGGCCCAGTATATGTAGCCAGGGTGTATATGGGCCCAGTATATATAGCCAGCGGTATATGGGCCCAGTATATGTAGCCAGGGTGTATATGGGCCCAGTATATGTAGCCAGGGTGTATATGGGCCCAGTATATGTAGCCAGGGTGTATATGGGCCCAGTATATGGAGTCAGGGGGTATATATGCCCAGTATATGTAGGCAGGGGAATATGTCCCCAGTATATATAGCCAGGGTGTATATGGGCCCAGTATATGTAGCCAGGGTGTATATGGGCCCAGTATATGTAGTCAGGGGGTATATATGCCCAGTATATGTAGGCAGGGGAATATGTCCCCAGTATATATAGCCAGGGTGTATATGGGCCCAGTATATGTAGCCAGGGTGTATATGGGCCCAGTATATTTAGCCAGGGTGTATATGGGCCCAGTATATGTAGCAGGTGTGTGTCCCCCCCCCCCCAGGAGGGAAGCAGAGAAGAGGGAGAGTGGTGAAGAAGGGGGCCATCTCCCCCCCTTCGCTCACCTTAGGGTCCTCTCCCTCCCTCGCTGTCTCCTCCGATCGGTGTGTGCGGTGGCTGGCAGAGGGGCGGAACTTACCTTCCGTGTCTCCTCCGTCTGGTCTCGTCGCAGGCGCCGCGCGGGATGAGTTGCCACTACTCTGGTCTGATGCAGACCAGAGCAGCGGCACCAGAACTTCCGGCCGGCGCATGGAGCGACACGGAAGGTAAGTCCCGCCCGCTGCCAAGCGCCACCGCCAGTCAGCCACACACAGATCGGAGGAGACAGCGAGGGACGGAAAGCATCTAAGGTGAGAGAAGGGGGGGAGATGGCCCCCTTCTCCGCCGCTGCCCACCGCTTTCCCTCCACTGCGCTGCTCTCCTCCTGCTACAGGCAGCTGTCAATACTGACAGCCACCGGAAAAGGCATAAAACCGGACATCTTAATTGTCCGGTTTAACATGCCTTTTTGGACAGGACACAGCGGCCAAAAACCGGACTGTCCGGTCTAAAACCGGACACCTGGCAACCCTAGTCTGGAGGTGTGTAGAAGGTCCAGAGGTGGAAGGGATGACCCAATGATTCTCTTTCCAGGATCTTCATGATAGTGGGAGTAAGGGCTACGGGCCTGTAGTTGTTAAGATCACAGATGCCCGGCTTTGTGGGGACCGGAATAATCGTGGATTTTTTAAAGCAGGCAGGTACTTTACCCTCCTTCAGTGATTTGCTGAAGAGAGAGGTGAGGACAGGAGCGAGCTGGGTTGCGCAGGTTTTCAGGCAATTTGACGACACGCCGTCCGGGCCCGAGGCCTTCCTGGGGTTGAGCCTCCGGAGGTGTTTAAGGACGTCAGCTTCAAGGACTAGTAGTGGAGCTGCGACCTGTGAGCCCCCTGGTGTGGTTGCTTGTGTCCCGAGTGAGGTGGATTTCTTCTCGAATCTGCAATAGAACTCGTTGAGTTGCTCGGCAAGGTCTGTGCTAGGTGGTGCGTGCTGAGGGGGAGGTTTTAGGTTTGTGGATGCCCTTAAGCCCTTCCAGACGTCACGTGGATAGTTAGACTGGAGGCTGAGACGCAGCTTGTCTAAGTAGTTCCTCTTCGCTACCTTTAGTTCACGGTTAAGGGTGTTCCTGGTCTCTCTGAACTCTTCAGGGGTGCCGGATTTGTGAGCTTCCGCCTTGAGTTTCTGGAGCCGGTGTAGCTTGCTGTTGAACCACGGCTTGCTGTTGGGGAAGACTTTGAAGGTCTTCATTGGGATGCATGACTCCTCGCTGAAGCTGATGTAGGACGTAACATTTCCGGCCCATTCCTCCAGACAAGGTGACTCCAGGGCTGACCAGTCGGTACATTCAAAACAGGCCTGAAGTTGCTGCTTCACTTCCTCTGTTCATTTCTTGACAGTCCTTAGGGTTGGTTTAGTGGTCGCAAGCTGCCTTCTGTAGGTGGGGAGCAGGTGGATGAGGCAGTAGTCAGAGTTACCAAGGGCAGCCCATGGAGTAGCCTTGTATGCATCCTTGAGCACAGTGTAGCAGTGATCAAGGGTGTTCTCCTGCCTGGTGGGGCACGTTATGTGCTGTCTGTAGCGGGGCAGCTCCTGACGGAGGTTGGCTTTGTTGAAGTCTCCCAGGATGATGAAAAGGGAGTCCGGGAGGGATGTCTCCCACCGTGTGATGGAGTCACATAACTTGCGAAGGGCAGTTGAGGTGTTGGCATCAGGTGGGATGTATACCGTGACCAGGACAAAGGAGGAGAACTCTCTGGGGGAGTACACAGGCCTGCAGTTTACAATAAGGAGCTAGACGACTGGATTGCAACATTTGAGCAGGGTGGTGGTGTTTGTGCACCAAGCGGTGCTGATGTAGAGGCAGATGCCCCCCCCCCTTTACTTTTACCGGATAGAGACAGATCGTGGTTCGCTCGGATGAGGCTGAGTCCTGGAAGGAGAAGAGAGTTTTCTGGGATGTTCTCCTTCAGCCAGGTCTCCGTGAAGCAGAGGATCGGTGTGCACCCTTCAAGCTCATGTTTGCTGCCGAGCACAATAAGCAGTTTGTCCAGCTTGTTAGGGAGGGATTGGACATTTGCTAGTAGAATGGCAGGGAGGGGTGTGCATAGGCCTCTCCTTTTGAGTCTCACAAGTGCACCTGACCTGCGGCCTCTGTGGTGACGTTTGTTAAGGGCCCTCTTGGTGGCTTTGGTGAGGTGGTTGAGGTGGGCACAGACTGTGTCCCACAAGAGCGAGCTGCGTCATTGGGGCAGCGCCAAATTTTTAAAGTGGACTCAATCTCTAGCACAGGACAGAGGAAAACAGAGAACTGCACCCTGCATGTATGTAGAGAGTTTAGCCTGCCTAATCCCCCATCTGGGTGCGATCTGCAGGGCAGAAGGCAAACATAGAGAAATGCACCCTGTATGTATGTAGAGAGTTTCGTCTAATTCCTCCTCATCACAATTCCTCTAATCACAAGTTGTAATTTGATCTCTCGCATGTCACCTGACTGCCATGGCAGATAATCTTATTTGAAAGCACAGGATGTTAACAATATAGCCATTTGGTTTCCAACTGCTTCCGAGCTAAGTGCTTCTGCTGATCTGCCTTACTGTTAATGATTTTTGCTTGCATTTTGACTACTCTCTGCCTGCCACCTGCACCGACCTCTGCCTGGATTTTCATTACTCTCTGCCTGCCACCTGTACTGACCTCTGCCTGGATTTTCACTACTCTCTGCCTGCCACCTGCACTGACCTCTGCCTGGATTTTGACTTCTCTCTGCCTGCCGCCTGCACCGACCTCTGCCTGTATTTTTACTACTCTCTGCCTGCCACCTGCACCGACCTCGGCCTAGATTTTGACTACTTTGTGCCTGCCGCCTGCACCAACCTCTGCTTGGATTTTGACTACTTTCTGCCTGCCGCCTGCACCAACCTCGGCCTGTATTTTGACTTCTCTCTGCTTGCCGCCTGCACCGACCTCTGCCTGGATTTTGACTACTTTCTGCCTGCTGCCTGCACTGACCTCTGCCTGTATTTTGACTTCTCTCTGCCTGCCGCCTGCACCGACCTCTGCCTGGATTTTGACTACTCTCTGCCTGCCGCCTGCACCGACCTCTGCCTGGATTCAGGGGTGCAGCTAAGGTTTCTGTGGCCCCAAGCGGACTGCAGGAAGTGGCCCTATCCTGCGGCTTGCGAAGCGCGCCGCGGCAAAAAATGGGTGTGGTTATCCCGCCAAAAGTGGGCGTGGCATAACAGGTGGGTGGAGCAGGGGGATGGGACGGGGCGTGTTTGCGCCGAAAAGTGGGCGTGGGGGGTGTTTGCCATGGCCGTTGCCATGACATTGAAAATAAATGCAATGTGGGCAACATTTTCAGCAGAAAACGCAATTTGGGCAACATGTCAGCAGAAAAATGCAATTTAAGCCACATTTCAGCAGAAAACAAATGCAATTTGGGCCACATTTCAGCAGAAAACAAATGCAATTTGAGCCACATTTCAGCAGAAAACAAACGCAATTTAGGCCACATTTCAGCAGAAAACAAACGCAATTTGGGCCACATTTCAGCAGAAAACAAATACAATTTAGGCCACATTTCAGCAGAAAACAAATGCAATTTGGGCAACACTTCAGCAGAAAACAAACGCAATTTAGGCCACATTTTAGCAGAAAACAAATGCAATTTGGGCCACATTTCAGCAGAAAACAAACGCAATTTGGGCCACATTTCAGCAGAAAACAAACGCAATTTAGGCCACATTTCAGCAGAAAACAAACGCAATTTGGGCCACATTTCAGCAGAAAACAAACGCAATTTAGGCCACATTTCAGCAGAAAACAAATGCAATTTGGGCAACACTTCAGCAGAAAAACGCAATTTAGGCCACATTTTAGCAGAAAACAAATGCAATTTAGGTCACATTTCAGCAGAAAACAAACGCAATTTGGGCAACACTTCAGCAGAAAAACGCAATTTAGGTCACATTTCAGCAGAAAACAAACGCAATTTGGGCCACATTTCAGCAGAAAACAAACGCAATGTGGGCCACATTTCAGCAGAAAACAAACGCAATGTGGGCCACATTTCAGAAAAAAAAAAAAAAGAATTTACTCACCTGACAGAAGTCTTCTCTCCCGGTCAGCCTCTGGCGCGCAGCTTCCCCAGACTGCAATCTCCCGCGCTGAACTGAATAGCAGGGCTACGGGAAGATGGCGCCCGAAGCCCTATACTGGAGACACAAATAGTCTTCAGTACAGGGCTTCGGACACCATCTTCCCGTAGCGCTGCTCTGCCGGGCGCAAGCCCAGTGCGGACAACAGTGTGACCCAGAGGCGTAGCTAGGGTTTTCAGCGCCCGGGGACAGACAGTTTTTTGCGCCCTCCCCATCCTGACAGTCCTGCGGTGAGCAAAAATGGGCGTTTCCACGCATCACAATGTGGAGCTGGGGAGGGAAGGAGCGCACGACCAAGGGGGCTGGGGAGGGAAGGAGCGCACGACCGAGGGGGCAGGGGAGGGAAGGAGCGCACGACCGAGGGGGCTGGGGAGGGAAGGAGCGCACGACCGAGGGGGCTGGGGAGGGAAGGAGCGCACGACCGAGGGGGCTGGGGAGGGAAGGAGCGCACGACCGAGGGGGCTGGGGAGGAAAGGAGCGCACGACCGAGGGGGCTGGGGAGGGAAGGAGCGCACGACCGAGGGGGCTGGGAAAGGGAAGGAGCGCACGACCGAGGGGGCTGGGGAGGGAAGGAGCGCACGACCGAGGGGGGGTGGGGTGTTGAGGCTGGTAAGGGAAGGAGCGCATGGCTGGAGAGTGAAGGTGTGCACGACTGGGGGGGGGGGGGGGAGGTAAGCTGGGGAGGAAGTGAGGGAAATTCGAGGTTGCTTGGAGGTGAGAGAGTGAGGGCACATTGAGGGTACTTGGGTGGGCACTTTCTGGATGCAGGGGGAGGATGAGAGAGAGTGAGGGCACACTGAGTGGTGACAGAGCAATAGAGCATTGTAAGTGGTGGGTAGGAGTACATGAGGGCACATTGGGGGTTCTGAGAGGAAAGTGCTGGTTATAGGGCACTATAGCAGGATGAGAGAGCATGGGCTGATTGAAGATGCAGGGGACAAGAGAGGCAAACAGTGGAGGCTGCTGCATGGAATGAGACTAGAGACCAATCTTACCTGGTTCCCCAGACCAGGCTTCTGTGTAACTTCTGCGACGCGGTCACGTGTTCCCCGCACCGGAGGTGTACAGCACCAGTCCTTTACATTTTAAATCTCCCCCAAGCTTTGTGGCTCTGCTCCGTCAGGGACCTGGCTAATCCGTGCAGTTGTGGATTCTCTCGCCCTGTATGGCAGGCGGGGGAAGTTGCTAGCAGGCACTGAGCTAGCACGTGGCCTGGCTGAACCCATCCAATAGGCTTCAATGGGGGGGCGGAGTTAATGTTACCGCAGTCGGACAGTCCTCCTCCTCACCCATCACCAACGAATGGATCTGGCTGGCCTGGCTCTGCGTTCCACTGAAAATGCACGCTGCGCGGTGGTGCGGCAGCTGCGTGTGACGTCACTGGGGACGTCACAGAGGGAGACACGGCCAGGGAGTTCCGAGCAATGCAGGGGGAGAGCGGAGGAAATTAAAAAAACGTCACAATGACGTCACGTAGCCTCCGAGGCCCCTAAAGACATGAGGCCCCAAGCGGCCGCTTGGTCTGCTTGGTGCCTGGCGGCGCCCCTGCCTGGATTTTGACTACTCTCTGCCTGCCGCCTGCACCAACCTCTGCCTGGATTTTGACTTTTCTCTGCCTGTCACCTAAGACTGATAGCAAAGGGAAAAAAGTCAGAAAGGAATCACACTTCTACTGCCCCGATTGTGATGTTACCCTCTGTGCCATTCTGTTTCGAAATATACCACATGCAGGAGGTGTATTAGGGATATATGTACATACTCTATAGTCTGCTGCCTTATTTGTATAGTTTCACTATTTTTTACGTTTATTCATAAATTTAATTACTTCAACAATTTTGTGTTCTAGTCTCTTATTATACACGGGATGTTTTCAAGACCTTTAATCTGGCATATTTTGTTGAGTTAAGACTTAAGAATTGGAGGCCTAAATTTCTTGAAAAAAATGTACCACATTTAGACCTATAGATCCAGACAGAAATGCACCGCCAGGGAGGTTAAACTGGTTCTAGTCACTCCTCTTAAAGCTAATATAGCTCTACTTTTTTTTATTCCTATGTTCTCATAGTCTGTATAGTCTGATAGTCGACTGCATAGTCTCCTTTCCTTTCCCATTCACCATCCAGTTCCCTCAGCTAAGATGGCCGCCTCAGCTTCTCCTATCGTACTGCCCATGTGCACAGAGAACAATGACGTCACATGCATGCCACTCTCCCCTCCACTCGCACTGGACAGGTGCTTCCTCTGTAGCTACTTCTGCATTCTACGCGCCAGCAGCACAGAGGCATCCTGCCTGCTAAGAGCTCGTGGTCCGGTAACTAGGCCTATTTATAGCTCCTCATTACACAGCCTCACTGCTAACAGGACAGGACAAATAACTTTTCTATTTCTTATGGTGAACTCAAAGCGTTGTATTTTTCTATGGGCAATTTATCCTAGCCTAGCACCATGTCATTTGTGTGATATGTATATGTGTAGTGTATGTAGGTGTGTGTATACTAGCCTAGCACCATGTCATTTGTGTGATATGTATATGTGTAGTGTATGTGCAGATGTGTGTATACTAGCCTAGCACCATGTCATTTGTGTGATATGTATATATGTAGTGTATGTGCAGATGTGTGTATACTAGCCTAGCACCATGTCATTTGTGGGATATGTATATATGTAGTGTATGTGTAGATGTATGTATACTAGCCTAGCACCGTGTCATTTGTGTGATATGTATATGTGTAGTGTATGTGTAGATGTGTGTATACTAGCCTAGCACCGTGTCATTTGTGTGATATGTATATGTGTAGTGTGTGTGTAGATGTGTGTATACTAGCCTAGCACCATGTCATTTGTGTGATATGTATATGTGTAGTGTGTGTGTAGATGTGTGTATACTAGCCTAGCACCATGTCATTTGTGTGATATGTATATGTGTAGTGTATGTGTAGATGTGTGTATACTAGCCTAGCACCGTGTCATTTGTGTGATATGTATATGTGTAGTGTGTGTGTAGATGTGTGTATACTAGCCTAGCACTGTGCCATTTGTGTGATATGTATATGTGTAGTGTGTGTGTAGATGTGTGTATACTAGCCTAGCACCGTGTCATTTGTGTGATATGTATATGTGTAGTGTGTGTGTAGATGTGTGTATACTAGCCTAGCACCATGTCATTTGTGTGATATGTATATGTGTAGTGTATGTGCAGATGTGTGTATACTAGCCTAGCACCATGTCATTTGTGTGATATGTATATATGTAGTGTATGTGCAGATGTGTGTATACTAGCCTAGCACCATGTCATTTGTGGGATATGTATATATGTAGTGTATGTGTAGATGTATGTATACTAGCCTAGCACCGTGTCATTTGTGTGATATGTATATGTGTAGTGTATGTGTAGATGTGTGTATACTAGCCTAGCACCGTGTCATTTGTGTGATATGTATATGTGTAGTGTGTGTGTAGATGTGTGTATACTAGCCTAGCACCATGTCATTTGTGTGATATGTATATGTGTAGTGTGTGTGTAGATGTGTGTATACTAGCCTAGCACCATGTCATTTGTGTGATATGTATATGTGTAGTGTATGTGTAGATGTGTGTATACTAGCCTAGCACCGTGTCATTTGTGTGATATGTATATGTGTAGTGTGTGTGTAGATGTGTGTATCCTAGCCTAGCACCAGGTCATTTGTGTGATATGTATATGTATATGTGTAGTGTATGTGTAGATGTGTGTATACTAGCCTAGCACCATGTCATTTGTGTGATATGTATATGTGTAGTGTATGTGTAGATGTGTGTATACTAGCCTAGCACCATGTCATTTGTGTGATATGTATATGTGTAGTGTATGTGTAGGTGTGTGTATACTAGCCTAGCACCATGTCATTTGTGTGATATGTATATGTGTAGTGTATGTGTAGATGTGTGTATACTAGCCTAGCACCGTGTCATTTGTGTGATATGTATATGTGTAGTGTATGTGTAGATGTGTGTATACTAGCCTAGCACCGTGTCATTTGTGTGATATGTATATGTGTAGTGTATGTGCAGATGTGTGTATACTAGCCTAGCACTGTGCCATTTGTGTGATATGTATATGTGTAGTGTGTGTGTAGATGTGTGTATACTAGCCTAGCACCATGTCATTTGTGTGATATGTATATGTGTAGTGTATGTAGATGTGTGTATAGTAGCCCAGCACCATGTCATTTGTGTGATATGTATATGTGTAGTGTGTGTGTAGATGTGTGTATACTAGCCTAGCACCATGTCATTTGTGTGATATGTATATGTGTAGTGTATGTGTAGATGTGTGTATACTAGCCTAGCACCATGTCATTTGTGTGATATGTATATGTGTAGTGTATGTAGATGTGTGTATACTAGCCTAGCACCATGTCATTTGTGTGGTATGTATATGTGTAGTGTATGTGTAGATGTGTGTATACTAGCCTAGCACCGTGTCATTTGTGTAATATGTACAGTATATACAGTAGAATCTTGTTATAGTGAACTCTGATATAGTAAACTCAGTCCTCAGAACCCAGCAAATGTGTCTGTATAAATATACAATATATAACCAATTATGATATAGTAAATTACTTTTTTTTTTGGTCCCCTGGAGTTTACTATAAAGTAATTCCACTGTATGTATGTATCCAAGTGTGTATATGTGTGTGTGTGTGTATATACAGTTTATGTATATACATGTTTTTACTTACAGATCTTCTACATTATATTATGATCATTGTATACAGGGATTTATTGGTATATGAGTATGCAATTTATTTCCTATTTCTTTGTTATGCCTTTACTATTGTATTAATATATATGTTTTTATGGGGTGTAATTAGTTAATACCTGACAAGATACCTCGCTGGTCATGTGACACAATTCTTTTAATAATGAGTACTTGAACAAACCCCAATGCATTACGATTCAAAAGATCGACTATCTATCTATTAGATATCATTGCACTTTTTTTTTTATTGAACTCTTAGCTTATTGTTTTATCTCTCTTAGTTGCTCCTGTTAATTGCCTGAAGAAGCTGGTAAAATACCTACAAACGTGTTGCACTGTTTTGTGGCGTTACGAGTATACAATAAAATCTGCCTGAATTAGACAATTCAAGTCTTCAGTGGAGAGGTAAGTCCAGCACTACTTCCCACATTAATCAGTTTTTAGTGCTTTTTAGTCTTACTGTCATGTCCTACCTGTGGCCGCCAGCATTGCCAGGGAGGTTAAACTGGTTCTAGTCACTCCTCTTAAAACTGATATATCTCTACTTTTTTTATTCCTATGTTTTCATAGTCTGCATAGTCTGATAGTCGACTGCATAGTCTCCTTTCCTTTCCCATTCACCATCCAGTTCCCTCAGCTAAGATGGCCGCATCAGCTTCTCCTATCATACTGCCCATGTGCACACAGAACAATGACATCACATGCATGCCCCTCTCCCATCCACTCACACTGGACAGGTGCTTCCTCTGTAGCTACTTCTGCATTCCACGCGCCAGCAGCACAGAGGCATCCTGCCTGCTAAGAGCTCGTGGTCCGATAACTAGGCCTATTTATAGCCTCGCTGCTAACAGGACAAGACAAATAACTTTTATATTGTGCTTTTCTTATAGTGAACTCAGTGTCTTTTTTTACTGTGGGCAATTTATCCTAGCCTAGCACCATGTCATTTGTGTGATATGTATATGTGTAGTTAGAGTGACCAGACGTCCCGGATTGCCCGGGACGCGTCCCGGATTCGGGGTCCGCTGTCCCAAGCTGCATGAGGTCCCGGGAAACGTCCCGCTTTCAGCAGCGGGACGTCCCGGCCTCGGGGCTCTAGCCACTCTCCTCATGAACTGGCAGCGGCGTCTATAGACGCCGTGCCAGTTCATTGCCCGCAGCCCCGCTCCAGCCTCCTCTTCCGGTGTTCCGACACCTGCAGGCGAGCAGGGCTACGGCAAGATGGCTGCCGAAGCCCTGTATTGGAGACTATTTGTGTCTCCAGTACAGGGCTTCGGGCGCCATCTTGCCGTAGCCCTGTCAGCGCGGGAGAGAAGATCAGCAGCAAAATGGTCCCGGGAGCAGCACGCCAGAGGCCGGAGACTTCTGCCAGGTGAGTAAATGCTTTCCTTTCCAGGTGAAATGTTTGCCCGCATTGTGTCTTTTTTTCCAGGTTTGCCCGCAGTGCGTTTTTTTTTCCCAGGTGAAATGTTTGCCTGCATTGCGTTTCTTTTCTGGTGAAATGTTTGCCCGCATTGCGTTTCTTTTCCAGGTGAAATGTTTGCCCGCATTGCGTTTCTTTTCCAGGTGAGATGTTTGCCCGCATTGTGTCTTTTTTTCCAGGTTTTCCCGCAGTGCGTTTCTTTTCTGGTGAAATGTTTGCCCGCATTGCGTTTCTTTTCCAGGTGTAATGTTTGCCCGCATTGTGTTTCTTTTCTGGTGAAATGTTTGCCCGCATTGCGCTTCTTTTCTGGTGAAATGTTTGCCCGCATTGCGTTTCTTTTCTGGTGAAATGTTTGCCCGCATTGCGTTTCTTTTCTGGTGAAATGTTTGCCCGCATTGCGTTTCTTTTATGGTGAAATGTTTGCCCGGATTGCGTTTCTTTTCTGGTGAAATGTTTGCCCGCATTGCGTTTCTTTTCCAGGTGAAATGTTTGCCCGCATTGTGTTTCTTTTCTGGTGAAATGTTTGCCCGCATTGCGTTTCTTTTCTGGTGAAATGTTTACCTGCATTGCGTTTCTTTTCTGGTGAAATGTTTGCCCGCATTGCGTTTTTTTTTCCCAGGTGAAATGTTTGCCCGCATTGCGTTTCTTTTCAGGTGAAATGTTTGCCTGCATTGCGTTTCTTTTCTGGTGAAATGTTTGCCCGCATTGCGTTTCTTTTCCAGGTGAAATGTTTGCCCGCATTGCGTTTCTTTTCCAGGTGAAATGTTTGCCCGCATTGCGTTTCTTTTCAGGTGAAATGTTTGCCCGCATTGCGTTTCTTTTCAGGTGAAATGTTTGCCCGCATTGCGTTTCTTTTCTGGTGAAATGTTTGCCCGCATTGCGTTAATTTTCTGGTGAAATGTTTGCCCGCATTGCGTTTATTTTCTGGTGAAATGTTTGCCTGCATTGCGTTTATTTTGTACTGACATGTTGCCCGCATTGCGTTTATTTTGTACTGACATGTTTGCCCGCATTGCGTTTATTTTGTACTGACATGTTTGCCCGCATTGCGTTTATTTTATACTGACATGTTGCCCTCATTGCATTTATTTTGTACTGACATGTTGCCCATTGCGTTTATTTTCTGGTGTCCGGGGTAACTGTTACTGCATTTATTATTTAATGGTCATAGATGGCTATGTTTGCTGCTTTGTGGTTACGGTATACTATTAGCGTCACACAGTTTCTGCACACCCATGATGCAAAGTCTCGTTTGTCCACATCATGGCGTAAACACTGCTTTCTTATGCCTCGCTGTTACATCATTACGTTAGCTCCGCCCAAACATTGTCATGGCCACGCCCATTTTTGCCGGCGCGCGCCGCCCCATACCCCCCCTCCCCGTCCCAAGTTGGACCCACAAAAATCTGGTCACTCTAGTGTAGTGTATGTGTAGATGTGTGTATACTAGCCTAGCACCATGTCATTTGTGTGATATGTATATGTGTAGTGTATGTAGATGTGTGTATACTAGCCTAGCACCATGTTCATTTGTGTAATTTGTATATGTGTAGTGAATGTGTAGATGTGCCTAGCACCATGTCATTTGTGTGATATATATATATATATATATATATGTGTGTGTAGTGTATGTTTAGATGTGTGTATACTAGCCTAGCACCATGTGATTTGTGTGATATATATATATATGTGTAGCGTATGTTTAGATGTGTGTATACTAGCCTAGCACCATGTCATTTGTGTGATATGTACATGTGTAGTGTATGTGTAGATGTGTGTATACTAGCCTAGCACCATGTTATTTGTGTGATATGTATATGTGTAGTGTATGTGTAGATGTGTGTATACTAGCCAAGCGCCATGTCATTTTTGTGATATGTATATGTGTAATGTATGTGTAGATGTGTGTATACTAGCCTAGCACCATGTCATTTGTGTGATATGTATGTGTGTAGTGTATGTGTAGATGTGTGTATACTAGCCTAGCGCCATGTCATTTGTGTGATATGTATATGTGTAGTGTATGTGTAGATGTGTGTATACTAGCTAAGCACCATGACATTTGTGTGATATGTACATGTGTAGTGTATGTGTACATGTGTGTACACTAGCCAAGCACCATGTTATTTGTGTGATATGTATATGTGTAGTGTATGTGTAAATGTGTGTATACTAGCCTAGCACCATGCCATCTGTGTGATATGTATATGTGTAGTGTATGTGTAGATGTGTGTATACTAGCCTAGCATCATGTCATTTGTGTGGTATGTATATGTGTAATGTGTGTAGATGTGTGTATACTAGCCTACCACCATGTCATTTGTGTGGCATGTATATGTGTATAGAGATGGCCCGAACCTCCGATTTTAGGTTCGCGATCCTACTGTGAAAGTTCAGTTCGCGCAAACTTTCGCAAACTGCAATAGACTTCAATGGGGAGGCGAACTTGGAAAACTAGCAAAAATTGTGCTGGCCACAAAAGTGATGGAAAAGATGTTTCAAGGGGTCTAACACCTAGAGGGGGGCATGGCGGAGTGGGATACATGCCAAAAGTCCCAGGGAAAATTCTGGATTGGACGCAAAGCAGCGTTTTAAGGGCAGAAATCACATTGAATGCTACAGGCCTAAAGTGCTTTAAAACATTTTGCATGTGTATACATCAATCAGGGAGTGTAATTAGAGTACTGCTTCACACTGACACACCAAACTCACTGTGTAACGCACCGCAAACAGCTGTTTGCGTTGTGACGGTCGTGCTGGACTGGTGCGCACCATGGCCAGAGTGCAGGCTGTGGCGGTTTTAAAGCCCATATCGTCGCCGGGCTGTGGTAGCTCAATGATAGAACAACAGTGACTGTCCAGCTGATCAAATTTGGCCTGACCACAATGAAGCAACATCCTTATTATTCTTGGCTCTGCCTGTTCAGCAAGCTAGCACCTATTTCAGTAAGGAGTTTCTTGGGCAAGTCTCCTTAACACTGCTACTGCCTACTGAGTGCACTCTAGTGGCTGCCTCGCAAGCGCTTTGAGTCCGACAGGAGAAAGGCGCTATACAAATACTGCCATTATTGTCTTTGGTGTGCCAACCCCTGAGACGCTCATATAGCTTTATTGTGATACGCAAGCCCCTTCACCACAGCAAGGTAATGATCACGAAGGGGAATGGGCACATGTACATGCCTTTTGTTTTTTTGTTGCAGCCGCCTGCAGTGCAGCCAGAAAAATTAGGCAGGCATGTACACGCACCAGAAAAATTATTATAGGAATCCGCCTTGTATCCTGGACCCTGTTGGTGGTGGCGGAGAAGGCAGTCAAGTGGCCTGCGGGCAGAGGTGCTGTGTGTGGAGACTGACTTAGTCTTTGGGAAGGCCTGAGCGTGCTTTGCAGACCAGGCATCCATTGTCAGATGGACCCTTGACCCAACGCTGTGTGCCAGAGATGTCACCACTTGCCTTTCAACATCACGGTACAATTTGCGCCCTGGTATCTTCCACTGCGGTGTGTGGCTTTGCTTTTGTGTGCTGCTTTTCCTCAGGTGGTCATCTCATTGCAGTTTGTGCTTTGTAATAATGTGCCTTCATAAGGTAGTTGTCCCTACGCGGGTCTTGGTCTTTCCACGCCTCAATTTTCGGTGGCAGAGAGTACAGATGGCATTGCTCTCATCTGAGGCAGACGCACAAAAAAAATTCCACACCGCTGAGCCCTGGGGTGATGGCACTTTGGTGGTGGCGACCGACTGAGTGTTAAGTGGGGTGCCAGAATCAGAGCAGGAGGAGGAAGATATGTCACGCTTCCGTGCGGAAGCTGAGAAAGATGAGGTGCTCTGTGTTAAATAGTCAACTATGTCCTGACAATATTGGGGGTTGATGGCACGTGCCTTCTTCTGAACACTGTACTTTGGTCAAGGGCCGCACGAAATCACGACAGCGTGACCTCGAACAGAGCTGCCAGGTGGCCTGCCTCTGCCTTTTGTTTTGTCCATATTGGGGGGGATGAAGTGAAAGGTACGCACTGACTTGACTAATACAATGTGCAGTCACACAGGTGCAGTTAACAGGTATGCACGGAGTGGTATATCACACTGCGTGCACTCATGTAGGTAGGTGGGTGCACTGAACACAACAGGTAGGTATATGCAGTGATGAGGTGGGTTCACTGAACACAACAGGTAGGTATATGCAGTGATGAGGTGGCTTCACTGAACACAACAGTTAGGTATATGCAGTGATGAGGTGGCTTCACTGAACACAACAGGTAGGTATATGCAGGGATGAGGTGGGTTCACTGAACACAACAGTTAGGTATATGCAGTGATGAGGTGGGTTTACAAAACACAACAGGTAGGTATATGCAGTGATGAGGTGGGTTCACTAAACACAACAGGTAGGTATATGCAGTACTGGGTATTACAATGTGCACCTGTCACAAAGGTAGTCACTGAATGTGCTGGGCCTGGCAGTGGCACACACACACAGTATGAATTATCAAGGCTGTCTATAATGCAACACAAGTGTCAGTGGGACTCACAGAAAAAAAAATAGATCACAAGAACAAGATTAGCTCTCAAAAGACCTGTTGTGGGGTGCTATTTTAGCAATAAGAATCAGCCAGGAGCAAGCTAAGAAGCCTACAAGAGCCTAACTAATCTTTCCCTATGAGAGTCTGCCAGCAGCTGTCCCTTCTCTCACTACTGCAGGCACACGAGTGAGTGTAATGGCCAGCGCTGCCTGCCTTATATAAGGTGGGGAGTTGCTCCAGGAGTGAGTGTAGCCTGATTGGCTACAATGTACCTGCTGATTGTGATGTAGAGGGTCAAAATTGACCCTAACAGAGCATTATGGGGGGGAAGAGAACTTCCGGGAAAGTTCGCCTTCGCCGGTGAAGGCGAACCACCCAAAGTTCGCCTGGAACCGTTCGCCGGCGTGTAGACGTGTGTATACTAGCTTAGCACCATGTCATTTGTGTGATATGTATATGTGTAGTGTATGTTTAGATGTGTGTATACTAGCCTAGCACCATGTCATTTGTGTGATATGTATATGTGTAGTGTATGTGTAGATGTGTGTATCCTAGTCTAGCACCATGTTATTTGTGTGATATGTATATGTGTAGTGTATGTAGGTGTGTGTATACTAGCCTAGCTCCATGTCATTTGTGTGATATGTATATGTGTAGTGTATGTGCAGATGTGTGTATACTAGCCTAGCACCATGTCATTTGTGTGATATGTATATGTGTAGTATATGTGTGTGTGTGTATACTAGCCTAGCACCATGTCATTTGTGTAATATGTGTATGTGTAGTGTATGTGTACTTGTGTGTATACTAGCCTAGCACCATGTCATTTGTGTGATATGTATATGTGCAGTGTATGTGTATGTATACTAGCCTAGCACCATGTCATTTGTGTGATAAGTATATGTGTAGTGTATGTGTACTTGTGTGTATACTAGCCTAGCACCATGTCATTTGTGTGATATGTATATGTGTAGTGTACAGGATCTTCTCAAAAAATTAGCATATTGTGATAAAGTTCATTATTTTCTGTAATGTACTGATAAACATTAGACTTTCATATATTTTAGATTCATTACACACAACTGAAGTAGTTCAAGCCTTTTATTGTTTTAATATTGATGATTTTGGCATACAGCTCATGAAAACCCCAAATTCCTATCTCAAAAAATTAGCATATTTCATCCGACCAATAAAAGAAAAGTGTTTTTAAAACAAAAAAAGTCAACCTTCAAATAATTATGTTCAGTTATGCACTCAATACTTGGTCGGGAATCCTTTTGCAGAAATGACTGCTTTAATGCGGCGTGGCATGGAGGCAATCAGCCTGTGGCACAGCTCAGGTGTTATGGAGGCCCAGGATGCTTCGATAGCGGCCTTAAGCTCATCCAGAGTGTTGGGTCTTGCGTCTCTCAACTTTCTCTTCACAATATCCCACAGATTCTCTATGGGGTTCAGGTCAGGAGAGTTGGCAGGCCAATTGAGCACAGTAGTACCATGGTCAGTAAACCATTTACCAGTGGTTTTGGCACTGTGAGCAGGTGCCAGGTCGTGCTGAAAAATGAAATCTTCATCTTCATAAAGCTTTTCAGCAGATGGAAGCATGAAGTGCTCCAAAATCTCCTGATAGCTAGCTGCATTGACCCTGCCCTTGATAAAACACAGTGGACCAACACCAGCAGCTGACATGGCACCTCAGACCATCACTGACTGTGGGTACTTGACACTGGACTTCAGGCATTTTGGCATTTCCCTCTCCCCAGTCTTCCTCCAGACTCTGGCACCTTGATTTCGGAATGGCATGTAAAAGTTGCTTTCATCCGAAAAAAGTACTTTGGACCACTGAGCAACAGACGAGTGCTGCTTCTCTGTAGCCCAGGTCAGGCGCTTCTGCCGCTGTTTCTGGTTCAAAAGTGGGTTCATGCTTCCATCTGCTGAAAAGCTTTATGGAGATGAAGATTTCATTTTTCAGCACGACCTGGCACCTGCTCACAGTGCCAAAACCACTGGTAAATGGTTTACTGACCATGGTATTACTGTGCTCAATTGGCCGGCCAACTCTCCTGACCTGAACCCCATAGAGAATCTGTGGGATATTGTGAAGAGAAAGTTGAGAGACGCAAGACCCAACACTCTGGATGAGCTTCAGGCCGCTATCGAAGCATCCTGGGCCTCCATAACACCTGAGCAGTGCCACAGGCTGATTGCCTCCATGCCACACCGCACTGAAGCAGTCATTTCTGCAAAAGGACTCCCAACCAAGTATTGAGTGCTTAACTGAACATAATTATTTAAAGGTTGACTTTTTTTGTTTTAAAAACACTTGTCTTTAATTGGTCGGATGAAATATGCTAATTTTTTGAGATAGGAATTTTGGGTTTTCATGAGCTGTATGCCAAAATCATCAATATTAAAACAATAAAAGGCTTGAACTACTTCAGTTGTGTGTATTTGAATCTAAAATATATGACAGTCTAATGTTTATCAGTACATTACAAAAAATAATGAACTTTATCACAATATGCTAATTTTTTGAGAAGATCCTGTATGTGTAGATGTGTGTATACTAGCCTAGCACCGTGCCATTTGTGTGGTATGTATATGTGTAGTGTATGTGTACTTGTGTGTATACTAGCCTAGCACCATGTCATTTGTGTAATATGTATATGTGTAGTGTATGTGTAGATGTGTGTATACTAGCCTAGCACCATGTCATTTGTGTGATATGTATATGTGTAGTGTATGTGTAGGTGTGTGAATACTAGCCTAGCCCCATGTAATTTGTGTGATATGTATATGTGTAGTGTATGTGTATGTATACTAGCCTAAAACCATGTCAATGGGATTTATTCACAAAGCAGTGCTAAGTGTTAGCACGCTTGTGAAAAGCCCCTTATCACGGCCAAACACAGATTGGGTGTGATAATGCACACTCGCGCGCAAAGTCCCACGCGCAAAGAAGGTCGCATGAGGTGCGACGTTAAGATCGCACCCATGCGACCTTATAGGGGCATCGGGCGCCCCCGTTTTAATCGCACCGCAATGCGATGTTTTGCGTGTACCGCGCTGTGCGTGCGCAAAGTTTTGCGCGTGGGACTTTGCGCGTGATGTTAGTTTAAAAACGGTGCTAACCTACTTAGCACCCTGGTTATCACACCCAAAGGTGCTAAGTAGGTTAGCACGCACTTGTGAATCAAGCCCAATGTGTGTGATATGTAAATGTATAGTGTATGTGTAGATGTGTGTATAGTAGCCTAGCACCATGTCATTTGTGTGATATGTATGTGTGTAGTGTATGTGTAGATGTGTGTATACTAGCCTAGCACCATGTCATTTGTGTGATATGTATGTGTGTAGTGTATGTGTAGATGTGTATATACTATCCTAGCACCGTGTCATTTGTGTGATATGTATATGTGTAGTGTATGTGTAGATGTGTGTATACTAGCCTAGCACCATGTCACTTGTGTGATATGTATATGTGTAGTGTATGTGTAGATGTGTGTATACTAGCCTAGCACCATGTCATTTGTGTGATATGTGTATGTGTAGTGTATGTGTAGATGTGTGTATACTAGCCTAGCACCATGTCATTTGTGTGATATGTATGTGTGTAGTGTATGTGTAGATGTGTGTATACTAGCCTAGCACCATGTCATTTGTGTGATATGTACATGTGTAGTGTATGAGTAGATGTGTATATACTAGCCTAGCACCATGTCATTTGTGTGATATGTATATGTGTAGTGTATGTGTAGATGGGTGTATACTAGCCTAGCACCATGTCATTTGTGTGATATGTATATATGTAGTGTATGTGTAGATGTGTATATATTAGCCTAGCACCATGTCATTTGTGTGATATGTATATGTGTAGTGTATGTAGGTGTGTGTATACTAGCCTAGCACCATGTCATTTGTGTGATATGTATATGTGTAGTGTATAGGTAGATGTGTGTATACTAACCTACCACCATGTCATTTATGTGATATGTACTGTATATGTGTAGTGTACAGTATGTGTAGATGTGTGTATACCAGCCTAGCACCATGCCATTTGTGTGATATGTATGTGTGTAGTGTATGTGTAGATGTGTGTATACTAGCCTAGCACCATGTCATTTGTGTGATATGTATATGTGTAGTGTATGTGTAGATGTGTGTATACTAGCCTAGCACCATGTCATTTGTGTGATATGTATATGTGTAGTGTATGTGCAGATGTGTGTATACTAGCCTAGCACCATGTCATTTGTGTGATATGTATATGTGTAGTGTATGTGTAGATGTGTGTATACTAGCCTAGCACCATGTCATTTGTGTGATATGTATTTGTGTAGTGTATGTGTACTTGTGTGTATACTAGCCTAGCACCATGTCATTTGTGTGATTTGTGTATGCGTAGTGTATGTGCAGATGTGTGTATACTAGCCTAGCACTATGTCATTTGTGTGATATGTATATGTGTAGTGTATATGTGGGTATACAAGCCTAGCAGAGATCAGCACACACTGCAGCTAGTTTACTATCAGTACAGGCTCAGAGTAACCGCTTATACTGTACATACTGGAGGTAGCAAAGATCAGCACACACTGCGGCTACTATAGTATCAGTACAGGCACAGAGTAACAGCTTGTACTTTACATACTGGAGGTAGCAGAGATCAGCACACACTGTAGCTAGTTTACTATCAGTACAGGTACTGATAGTGGCGCTGAGCGCTGACTACAGGAAGGCGAGGAATGACCTAAATCGAGAACTGAGGGCTGCCAAAAGGGTCTATGCTGAGAGGATGGAACAAAACCTGCGCTCAAATTACACTCGAGCTGTGTGGAAGGGGCTTAGGGCTGCCACCAACTACAATCCCCCCCCCCCCCCCCCCCCCAACATGCACCTCCCAGTCCGGAGCTAGCCGAAGAACTCGGCAAGTTCTACTGCGGGTTTGAGAGTCAGGAAGAACCGAGGGGACACCTGGAACCGCCAAATCCCCCTCCTCGCCCCACAGTGAACAACAGGAGCCCACCTCCTTCTCCAGTAGCGAGCGAGGCTGATGTCCTGAAACTCCTGTCAAGGTTAGGCACCAGGAAAGCCCCGGGACCGGATGGCGTGTCTCCAGCCTGCCTGAAAACCTGCTCCAGGCAACTCGCTCCCATCCTCTCCACCATCTTCACCAAATCACTAAGTGAAGGCACAGTCCCCAGATGCTTCAAGAGGTCGACCATCATACCTGTTCCGAAGAAACAGGGAGTCCCTGACCTGAACAACTTCAGGCCGGTAGCCCTTACGTCTATCATAATGAAAACTCTGGAGCGAGTAGTCCTATCCAACCTCAAGATCTCCACCTTGCCCCTTCTAGACCCCCATCAGTTCGCGTACAGGGCGAACAGGTCCACTGATGATGCTATTAACATCTGCTTGGAGTCCATTTATGATCACCTTGACAGACCAAGCACGTATGCCAGAGTTCTACTCCTGGACTTTAGCTCGGCATTTAACACTATTTGTCTACGCATCCTACAGGAAGAACTAGCCACACTTGGTGTGCACCCAAGCCTGTGCCTCTGGATCACAGACTTTCTCACCAACAGGACCCAATCTGTCAGGCTGGGTGGCATCTACTCACAAACCATGACCACGAATACAGGTGCCCCCCAAGGCTGTGTCTTGTCTCCACTGCTGTTCTCCCTCTATACAAACAACTGCAGATCCAAGGCAGACTCGGTCAAGGTCATCAAGTTCGCCGACGACACCACTATTGTCGGTCTCATCACCAAGGACAACATCCAGGAGTACAGTCAGCAGGTGGAAAGAATCTCCCAATGGTGCAAGGAGAACAAGCTAGTACTGAACACCACAAAAACCGTCGAGCTAATCGTTGACTTCAGGAAGTCCGCACCCAACCCACCACCAATTCACATTGATGGTACGGAAGTGGCCAGAGTGCAGTGTGCCCGCCTCCTGGGCACTACCATCTCCAGTGACCTCAGCTGGAGGCCTAACATCACTGCCATCCAAAGGAGAGCCCAGCAGAGACTCTACTTCCTTCGTCAGCTGAGGAAGTTCGGCATGGCCCCAGAGATCTTGACCAGCTTCTACTCCGCCACCATTGAATCGATTCTCTGCTCCTCCATCCTGGTCTGGTACACTGGCGCCACCGCCAGTGACAGGCTCACACTTCAGAGAGTCATCAGAGCAGCGGAGAGGGTCATTGGGAGACCTCTTCCCCCACTTGGCCTCCTACACAAGAGAAGGCTGAGATCAAGGGCGCTGAGGATCGCTAACGATCCCACTCACCCGGGCCGCCGCTACTGCTGTCATCTCCCACTGGGACGGAGGCTTCGGGCCATCTCCACAAGGACTTCCAGACACAGTAACTCTTTCTTTCCCGCGGCCGTTAGCCTCCTAAATAGAGTTGGGCCGAACAGTTCGCCTGCGAACGGTTCCACGCGAACTTTCGTGGTTCGCGTTCGCGTCCCGCAGGCGAACTTTTGCGGAAGTTCGGTTCGCCCCATAATGCACCCTGAGGGTCAACTTTGACCCTCTACATCACAGTCAGCAGGCCCAGTGTAGCCAATTAGGCTACACTAGCCCCTGGAGCCACTCCCCCCCCCCCCTAATAAAAGGCAGGCAGCGGCCATTATGCTCACTCGTGTGCCTGCATTAGTGAGAGTAGGGCTAGCTGCTGCAGACTGTCTCTCATAGGGAAAGATTAGTTAGGCTTAGCTTGTTCCTGGCTGTATACCTGTTCTGTGAACCCACCACTGCATACCTGTACTGTGAACCCACCACTGCATACCTGTTCAGTGAACCCACCACTGCATACCTGTTCAGTGAACCCGCCACTGCATACCTGTTCTGTGAACCCGCCACTGCATACCTGTTCTGTGAACCCACCACTGCATACCTGTTCAGTGAACCCACCACTGCATACCTGTTCAGTGAACCCGCCACTGCATACCTGTTCTGTGAACCCACCACTGCATACCTGTTCAGTGAACCCACCACTGCATACCTGTTCAGTGAACCCGCCACTGCATACCTGTTCTGTGAACCCGCCACTGCATACCTGTTCTGTGAACCCACCACTGCATACCTGTTCTGTGAACCCACCACTGCATACCTGTTCAGTGAACCCACCACTGCATACCTGTTCAGTGAACCCGCCACTGCATACCTGTTCTGTGAACCCACCACTGCATACCTGTTCAGTGAACCCACCACTGCATACCTGTTCAGTGAACCCGCCACTGCATACCTGTTCTGTGAACCCACCACTGCATACCTGTTCAGTGAACCCACCACTGCATACCTGTTCAGTGAACCCGCCACTGCATACCTGTTCTGTGAACCCACCACTGCATACCTGTTCTGTGAACCCACCACTGCATACCTGTTCAGTGAACCCACCACTGCATACCTGTTCAGTGAACCCGCCACTGCATACCTGTTCTGTTCAGTGAACCATATGGGCTGTAAAGCCACCAAAACCTGCACTCTCGCCATGGTGCGCGCACCAGTCCAGCACGGCCGTCACTACACAAACAGCTGTTTGCGGTGCGTTACACGGTGAGTTTGGTGTGTCAGTGTGAAGCAGTACCTTAATTACACTACCTGATTGATGTATACACATGCAAGATGTTTTAAAGCACTTTAGGCCTGTCATTTAGCATTCAATGTGATTTCTGCCCTTAAAACGCTGCTTTGCGTCAAATCCAGATTTTTCCCGGGGACTTTTGGCATCCATCCCACTCCGCCATGCCCCCCTCCAGGTGTTAGACCCCTTGAAACATCTTTTCCATCACTTTTGTGGCCAGCATAATTTTTTTTTTTTTTGCAAAGTTCGCATCCCCATTGAAGTCTATTGCGGTTCGCGAACTTTTACGCGAACCGAACCTTCCGCAAAAGTTCGCGAACCCGGTTCGCGAACCTAAAATTGGAGGTTCGGCCCAACTCTACTCCTAAATTCCCTCCACATACTCCCATCTGCACACAATAACTAATGATAGGCCATTCTATGTCTTTTGACCTGTCACGGGTACTGTTTAATTGCTGCTCTTGCATGTAATGCAAATGTTAGTGCAATATAATGTGTTTTTTATCTTTGTAAATGCCTGTCCTCTGCTGTAAATGCTTGTCCTCTGTATATAAGTGTAATTCAATTTCTGTTCTGCTGTTCTACGCTACCTATCGCTGTCTCTTCGGAGCTATATGTACTGTGCCAAACCCAATTCCGGGCATGACCCAGTTATGCTTGGCGAAATAAAGAATTCCTGATTCCTGAGGTACAGAGTAACAGCTTATACTGGAGGCAGCAGATATCAGCACACACTGCAGCTGGTTTACTATTAGTATAGGCACAGAGTAACAGCGAATGCAATTAGATTGGTAGCAGTTTCCCACAAAAGACAATCAGCTTGTTCCCTAGTGCCACCTCTTGTCCCCTGCATCTCCTCTGTTCCCCCTGTGCCCCTCTGTTCCCCCATGCCACCTCTTGTCCCCCTGTGTCCCATATGCACTCCTTGTGCCACCTCTTGTCTCTGTGTCCCCTGTTCCTCCTCATGTGCCCCCTGTGCCACCTCTTGTCCTCTATGTTCCACCTGTGCCACTTCTTGTACTTCTGTGCCACCTGATGTGCTCCTCTGGTTCCCCTGTGCCACTCTTGTCCCCTGTGTCCCCTATGTTCCCCCTGTGCCACCTCTTGTGCTCCTGTGTTCCCCTTGTGCTGCCTCTTGTCACTCTGTGGCATCTATGTTCCCCCTGTGCCACCTCCTCCCCCTGTGCCACCTCTTCACCCATGTACACTCTGTCCCCCCTGTGCCACCTCTTGTCCCAGTGTGTCCCCTGTGTACCCCCTTTGCCACCTCTTGTCCCTCTGTGCCACCTCTTGTGCTCTTCTGTTCCCCATGTGCCACCTCTTGTCACTGTGTCCTCTATGTTCCCCCATGCCACCTAATCTCCCTGTGTGTCCCGTGCCACATCTTGTCCCCTGTGCCTCCTCCTGTGCCACATCTTGTCCCAGTGTGTAGCCTATGTCCCCATGTCACTTCTTGTCCCTCTGTGCCACCTCTTGTGCGCTTCTGTTCCTCCTGTGTCCCCTTTTCCCTGTGTACCCTCTTTTCCCCTTGTGCCTTCTTGTGCCACCTCTTGTCCCCGTGTCACCTCTTGTCCCTCTGTGCCACGTGTGCCACCTCTTGTCCCTATGTTCCCGCTGTTCCATTTCTTGTGTCCCCTCAGTTAACCCTGTTCTGCCACCTGTGCCACCTTGTCCCCTTCCTTGTGATCCGCCTCTGTTGCACCCTTTCTGGAATACTCACGGTGCATCGATCCAGCGTGGAATCTCACAGATCTCCTGTAGGCTGCTCAGCTCCAGGCACTAGTTACTTCCATCTGCGCTGATGTCATGAAAGACGCAGACCGGAAGTTACCATGGTGACGGGACACTAAGCAGGAAAGCTTAGCGTCCCATCACCATGGTTACTTCCGGCCTGCGTCTCATGTCATCAGCACAGATGGAAGTAACTAGTGCCTGGAGCTGAGCAGCCTACAGGAGATCTGTGAGATTCCACACTGGATCGATCAGAAAAAGGGCCACGGAAAATCAGCAGCTGGGGGGGGGCTGCGGGCAGGAGGCAGCAAGTTACCTGGTGCAGGCCGCTCTTGCCTTAGGATTGCCACTGACCAAGTGGCTCAACCCAGGGGCTCCTCCAGGCTCCAGCACTTCAGCAGGCAGCCTCTTCCAATCCGGCCAGGATGCCACTCCTCCTTCCTCCCTGGCCGGAACTACAAAGTAATTGCCGGGTCTGGCAGCCGGCCAGGGAGGTATTCAGCAGCCAAAATAGTCCCCCCTCACCTGCTATTTGCGGGGACTGGGGGGCGGGAGGAGGGATGTAGGGAGGGGGGCCCGGCACCCAGTTTCATTATAATTATATAAAAGTAAAAAAAAAATCCTCTCAGCTGCAGGCCCCCTGTGGCGTAGGGCTAGGGGCGGGCCTCATAGCATTGGTATGGTGGCTATGGCCATTGCTACGCCACTGATGTGTAGATGTGTGTATACTAGCCTAGCACCGTGTCATTTGTGTGATATGTATATGTGTAGTGTATGTGTAGATGTGAGTATACTAGCCTAGCACCATGTCATTTGTGTGATATGTATATGTGTAGTGTATGTGTAGATGTGTGCATACTAGCCTAGCACCATGTCGTTTGTGTGATATGTATATGTGTAGTGTATGTGTAGAGGTGTGTATCCTAGCCTAGCACCATGTCATTTGTGTGATATGTATATGTGTAGTGTATGTGTAGATGTGTGTATACTAGCCTAACACCGTGTCATTTGTGTAATATGTATATGTGTAGTGTATGTGTAGATGTGTGTATCCTAGCCTAGCACCATGTCATTTGTGTGATATGTATATGTGTAGTGTATGTGTAGGTGTGTGTATACTAGCCTAGCACCATGTCATTTGTGTGATATGTATATGTGCAGTGTATGTGTAGATGTGTGTATTCTAGCCTAGCACCATGTCATTTGTGTGATATGTATATGTGTAGTGTATGTGTAGATGTGTGTATACTAGCCTAGCACCATGCCATTTGTGTGATATGTACATGTGTAGTGTATGTAGATGTGTGTATCCTAGCCTAGCACCATGTCATTTGTGTGATATGTATATGTGTAGTGTATGTGTAGGTGTGTGTATACTAGCCTAGCACCATGTCATTTGTGTAATATGTATATGTGTAGTGTATGTGTAGATGTGTGTATCCTAGCCTAGCACCATGTCATTTGTGTGATATGTATATGTGTAGTGTATGTGTAGGTGTGTGTATACTAGCCTAGCACCATGTCATTTGTGTGATATGTATATGTGCAGTGTATGTGTAGATGTGTGTATTCTAGCCTAGCACCATACCATTTGTGTGATATGTATATGTGTAGTGTATGTGTAGATGTGTGTATACTAGCCTAGCACCATACCATTTGTGTGATATGTATATGTGTAGTGTATGTGTAGATGTGTGTATACTAGCCTAACACCGTGTCATTTGTGTAATATGTACAGTATATACAGTAGAATCTTGTTATAGTGAACTCTGATATAGTAAACTCAGTCCTCAGAACCCAGAAAATGTGTCTGTATAAATATACAATGCATTACCAATTATGATATAGTAAATTACTTTTTTTTTGGTCCCCTGGAGTTTACTATAAAGTAATTCCACTGTATGTATGTATCCATTGTGTGCGTGTGTATATATACAGTTTATGTATATACATGTTTTTACTTACAGATCTACTACATTATATTATGATCATTGTATACAGGGATTTATTGGTATATGAGTATGCAATTTATATCCTATTTCTTTGTTATGTCTTTACTATTGTATTAATATATATGTCTTTATGGGGTGTAATTAGTTAATACCTGACAAGATACATCGCTGGTCATGTGACACAATTCTTTTAATAATAAGGAGTATTTGAACAAACCCCAATGCATTACTATTCAAAAGATCAACTATCTATCTATTAGATATCATTGAAATTTTTTTTTAATTGAACTCTCAGCTTATTGTTTTATCTCTCTTAGTTGCTCCTGTTAATTGCCTGAAGAAGCTGGTAAAAAACCTGCAAAACGTGTTGCACTGTTTTGTGGAGTATACAATAAAATCTGCCTGAATTAGACAATGCAAGTCTTCAGTGGGAAGGTAAGTCCAGCACTACTTCCCACATTAAACAGTTTTTAGTGCTTTTTAGTCTTACTGTCATTTCTTTCACAGTATAGCCATGTCCTACCTGTGGCCGCCAGCATTGCCAGGGAGGTTAAACTGGTTCTAGTCACTCCTCTTAAAACTGATATATCTACTTTTTTAATTACTATGTTTTCATAGTCTGCATAGTCTGATAGTCGACTGCATAGTCTCCTTTCCTTTCCCATTCACCATCCAGTTCCCTCAGCTAAGATGGATGCATCAGCTTCTCCTATCGTACTGCCCATGTGCACACAGAACAATGACATCACATGCATGCCACTCTCCCCTCCACTCACACTGGACAGGTGCTTCCTCTGTAGCTACTTCTGCATTCCACGCGCCAGCAGCACAGAGGCATCCTGCCTGCTAAGAGCTCGTGGTCCGGTAACTAGGCCTATTTATAGCTCCTCCTTACACAGCCTCACTGCTAACAGGACAGGACAAATAACTTTTATATTGCGCTTTTCTTATAGTGAACTCAAAGTGTCTTTTTTTTCTGTGGGCAATTTATCCTAGCCTAGCATCATGTCATTTGTGTGATATGTATATGTGAAGTGTATGTGTAGAGGTGTGTATACTAGCCTAGCATCATGTCATTTGTGTGATATGTATATGTGTAGTGTATGTGTAGATGTGTGTATACTAGCCTAGCACCATGTCATTTGTGTGATATGTATATGTGTAGTGTATGTAGGTGTGTGTATACTAGCCTAGCGCCATGTCACTTGTGTGATATGTATATGTGTAGTGTATGTGTAGATGTGTGTATACTAGCCTAGCACCATCACTTGTGTGATATGTATATGTGTAGTGTATGTGTAAATGTGTGCATACTAGCCTAGCATCATGTCATTTGTGTGATATGTATATGTGTAGTGTATGTAGATGTGTGTATACTAGCCTAGCATCATGTCATTTGTGTGATATGTATATGTGTAGTGTATGTGTAGATGTGTGTATCCTAGCCTAGCACCATGTCATTTGTGTGATATGTATATGTGTAGTGTATGTGTAGATGTGTGTATCCTAGCCTAGCATCATGTCATTTGTGTGATATGTGTATGTGTAGTGTATGTGTAGATGTGTGTATCCTAGCCTAGCACCGTGTCATTTGTGTGATATGTATATGTGTAGTGTATGTGTAGAGGTGTGTATACTAGCCTAGCACCATGTCATTTGTGTGATATGTATATGTGTAGTGTATGTGTATGTGTGTGTATCCTAGCCTAGCACCATGTCATTTGTGTGATATGTATATGTGTAGTGTATGTGTAGATGTGTGTATCCTAGCCTAGCACCGTGTCATTTGTGTGATATGTATATGTGTAGTGTATGTGTAGAGGTGTGTATACTAGCCTAGCACCATGTCATTTGTGTGATATGTATATGTGTAGTGTATGTGTATGTGTGTGTATCCTAGCCTAGCACCATGTCATTTGTGTGATATGTATATGTGAAGTGTATGTGTAGAGGTGTGTATACTAGCCTAGCATTGTTCCATTTGTGTGATATGTATATGTGTAGTGTATGTGTAGATGTGTGTATACTAGCCTAGCACCATGTCATTTGTGTGATATGTATATTTGTAGTGTATGTGCAGATGTGTGTATACTAGCCTAGCACCGTGTCATTTGGGTGATATCTATATGTGTAGTGTATGTGTAGATGTGTGTATACTAGCCTAGCACCATGTCATTTGTGTGATATGTATATGTGTAGTGTATGTGTAGGTGTGTGTATCCTAGCCTAGCACCATGTCATTTGTGTGATATGTATATGTGTAGTGTATGTGTAGATGTGTGTATCCTAGCCTAGCACCGTGTCATTTGTGTGATATGTATATGTGTAGTGTATGTGTAGAGGTGTGTATACTAGCCTAGCACCATGTCATTTGTGTGATATTTATATGTGTAGTGTATGTGTATGTGTGTGTATCCTAGCCTAGCACCATGTCATTTGTGTGATATTTATATGTGTAGTGTATGTGTAGGTGTGTGTATCCTAGCCTAGCACCATGTCATTTGTGTGATATGTATATGTGTAGTGTATGTGTAGATGTGTGTATCCTAGCCTAGCACCGTGTCATTTGTGTGATATGTATATGTGTAGTGTATGTGTAGAGGTGTGTATACTAGCCTAGCACCATGTCATTTGTGTGATATGTATATGTGTAGTGTATGTGTATGTGTGTGTATCCTAGCCTAGCACCATGTCATTTGTGTGATATGTATATGTGAAGTGTATGTGTAGAGGTGTGTATACTAGCCTAGCATTGTGCCATTTGTGTGATATGTATATGTGTAGTGTATGTGTAGATGTGTGTATACTAGCCTAGCACCATGTCATTTGTGTGATATGTATATGTGTAGTGTATGTGCAGATGTGTGTATACTAGCCTAGCACCATGTCATTTGTGTGATATGTATATGTGTAGTGTATGTGTAGATGTGTGTATACTAGCCTAGCACCATGTCATTTGTGTGATATGTATATGTGTAGTGTATGTGTAGATGTGTGTATCCTAGCCTAGCACCATGTCATTTGTGTGATATGTATATGTGTAGTGTATGTGTAGGTGTGTGTATACTAGCCTAGCACCATGTCATTTGTGTGATATGTATATGTGTAGTGTATATGTAGATGTGTGTATACTAGCCTAGCACCATGTCATTTGTGTGATATGTATATGTGTAGTGTAAGTGTAGGTGTGTGTATACTAGCCTAGCACCATGTCATTTGTGTGATATGTATATGTGAAGTGTATGTGTAGATGTGTGTATATTAGCCTAGCACCATGTCATTTGTGTGATATGTATATGTGAAGTGTATGTGTAGATGTGTGTATATTAGCCTAGCACCATGTCATTTGTGAGATATGTATATGTGTAGTGTATGTGCAGATGTGTGTATACTAGCCTAGCACCGTGCCATTTGTGTGATATGTATATAAATAGTGTATGTGTAGATGTGTGTATACTAGCCTAGCACCATGTCATTTGTGTGACGTGTATATGTGTAGTGTATGTGTAGATGTGGGTATACTAGCCTAGCACCATGTCATTTGTGTGATATGTATATGTGTAGTGTATGTGTACATGTGTGTATACTAGCCTAGTACCATGTCATTTGTGTGATATGTATATGTGTAGTGTATGTGTAGATGTGTGTATACTAGCCTAGCACCGTGCCATTTGTGTGATATGTATATGTGTAGTGTATGTGCAGATGTGTGTATACTAGCCTAGCACCGTGTCATTTGTGTGATATGTATATGTGTAGTGTATGTGTAGATGTGTGTATACTAGCCTAGCGCCATTTCATTTGTGTGATATGTATATGTGTAGTGTATGTGTAGATATGTGTATACTAGCCTAGCACCATGTCATTTGTGTGATATGTATATGTGTAGTGTATGTGTAGATGTGTGTATACTAGCCTAGCACCATGTCATTTGTGTGATATGTATATGTGTAGTGTATGTGTAGATGTGTGTATCCTAGCCTAGCACCGTGCCATTTGTGTGATATGTATATGTGAAGTGTATGTGTAGAGGTGTGTATACTAGCCTAGCATTGTGCCATTTGTGTGATATGTATATGTGTAGTGTATGTGTAGATGTGTGTATACTAGCCTAGCACCATGTCATTTGTGTGATATGTATATGTGTAGTGTATGTGTAGATGTGTGTATACTAGCCTAGCACCATGTCATTTGTGTGATATGTATATGTGTAGTGTATGTGTAGGTGTGTGTATACTAGCCTAGCACCGTGCCATTTGTGTGATATGTATATGTGTAGTGTATGTGCAGATGTGTGTATACTAGCCTAGCACCATGTCATTTGTGTGATATGTATATGTGTAGTGTATGTGTAGATGTGTGTATACTAGCCTAGCACCATGTCCTTTGTGTGGTATGTATATGTGTAGTGTATGTGTAGATGTGTGTATACTAGCCTAGCACCATGTCATTTGTGTGATATATAAATGTGTAGTGTATGTAGATGCGTGTATACTAGCCTAGCACCATGTTCATTTGTGTAATTTGTATATGTGTAGTGAATGTGTAGATGTGCCTAGCACCATGTCATTTGTGTGATATATATATACTGTATATATATGTGTAGTGTATGTTTAGATGTGTGTATACTAGCCTAGCACCATGTCATTTGTGTGATATGTATATGTGTAGTATATGTGTAGATGTGTATATACTAGCCTAGCACCATGTCATTTGTGTGATATGTATATGTGTAGTGTATGTGTAGGTGTGTGTATACTAGTCTAGCACCATGTCATTTGTGTGATATGTATATGTGTAGTGTATATGTAGATGTGTGTATACTAGCCTAGCACCATGTCATTTGTGTGATATGTATATGTGTAGTGTAAGTGTAGGTGTGTGTATACTAGCCTAGCACCATGTCATTTGTGTGATATGTATATGTGAAGTGTATGTGTAGATGTGTGTATATTAGCCTAGCACCATGTCATTTGTGTGATATGTATATGTGAAGTGTATGTGTAGATGTGTGTATATTAGCCTAGCACCATGTCATTTGTGTGATATGTATATGTGTAGTGTATGTGCAGATGTGTGTATACTAGCCTAGCACCGTGCCATTTGTGTGATATGTATATGAATAGTGTATGTGTAGATGTGTGTATACTAGCCTAGCACCATGTCATTTGTGTGACGTGTATATGTGTAGTGTATGTGTAGATGTGGGTATACTAGCCTAGCACCATGTCATTTGTGTGATATGTATATGTGTAGTGTATGTGTACATGTGTGTATACTAGCCTAGTACCATGTCATTTGTGTGATATGTATATGTGTAGTGTATGTGTAGATGTGTGTATACTAGCCTAGCACCGTGCCATTTGTGTGATATGTATATGTGTAGTGTATGTGCAGATGTGTGTATACTAGCCTAGCACCGTGTCATTTGTGTGATATGTATATGTGTAGTGTATGTGTAGATGTGTGTATACTAGCCTAGCGCCATTTCATTTGTGTGATATGTATATGTGTAGTGTATGTGTAGATGTGTGTATACTAGCCTAGCACCATGTCATTTGTGTGATATGTATATGTGTAGTGTATGTGTAGATGTGTGTATACTAGCCTAGCACCATGTCATTTGTGTGATATGTATATGTGTAGTGTATGTGTAGATGTGTGTATCCTAGCCTAGCACCGTGCCATTTGTGTGATATGTATATGTGAAGTGTATGTGTAGAGATGTGTATACTAGCCTAGCATTGTGCCATTTGTGTGATATGTATATGTGTAGTGTATGTGTAGATGTGTGTATACTAGCCTAGCACCATGTCATTTGTGTGATATGTATATGTGTAGTGTATGTGTAGGTGTGTGTATACTAGCCTAGCACCGTGCCATTTGTGTGATATGTATATGTGTAGTGTATGTGCAGATGTGTGTATACTAGCCTAGCACCATGTCATTTGTGTGATATGTATATGTGTAGTGTATGTGTAGATGTGTGTATACTAGCCTAGCACCATGTCCTTTGTGTGGTATGTATATGTGTAGTGTATGTGTAGATGTGTGTATACTAGCCTAGCACCATGTCATTTGTGTGATATATAAATGTGTAGTGTATGTAGATGCGTGTATACTAGCCTAGCACCATGTTCATTTGTGTAATTTGTATATGTGTAGTGAATGTGTAGATGTGCCTAGCACCATGTCATTTGTGTGATATATATATACTGTATATATATGTGTAGTATATGTGTAGTGTATGTTTAGATGTGTGTATACTAGCCTAGCACCATGTCATTTGTGTGATATGTATATGTGTAGTATATGTGTAGATGTGTATATACTAGCCTAGCACCATGTCGTTTGTGTGATATGTATATGTGTAGTGTATATGTAGATGTGTGTATACTAGCCTAGCACCGTGTCATTTGTGTGATATGTACTGTATATGTGTAGTGTGTGTGTTATTGTGTGTTAATGTGTGTATTCTAGCCTTAACATTACATTTGTGATATATATATATATATATATATATATATATATATATATATATATATATATATATATATATATGTGTGTAGTGTATGCAGATGTGTGTATACCAGCCTAGCACCATGTCATTTGTGTGATATGTACATGTGTAGTGTATATGTACATGTGTGTACACTAGCCAAGCACCATGTTATTTGTGTGATATGTATATGTGTAGTGTATGTGTAGATGTGTGTATACTAGCCAAGCGCCATGTCATTTGTGTAATATGTATATGTGTAGTGTATGTGTAGATGTGTGTATACTAGCCTAGCACCATGACATTTGTATGATATGTACATGTGTAGTGTATGTGTACATGTGTGTACACTAGCCAAGCACCATGTTATTTGTGTGATATGTATATGTGTAGTGTATGTGTAGATGTGTGTATATTAGCCTAGCACCATGCCATCTGTGTGATATGTATATGTGTAGTGTATGTAATGTGTAGATGTGTGTATACTAGCCTAGCATCATGTCATTTGTGTGGTATGTATATGTGTAATGTATGTGTAGATGTGTGTATACTAGCCTACCACCATGTCATTTGTGTGGCATGTATATGTGTATAGAGATGGCCCGAACCTCCGATTTTAGGTTCGCGATCCTACTGTGAAAGTTCAGTTCGCGCAAACTTTCGCGAACTGCAATAGACTTCAATGGGGAGGCGAACTTGGAAAACTAGAAAAAATTGTGCTGGCCACAAAAGTGATGGAAAAGATGTTTCAAGGGGTCTAACACCTAGAGGGGGGCATGGCGGAGTAGGATACATGCCAAGAGTCCCGGGGAAAATTCTGGATTGGACGCAAAGCAGCGTTTTAAGGGCAGAAATCACATTGAATGCTACAGGCCTAAAGTGCTTTAAAACATTTTGCATGTGTATACATCAATCAGGGAGTGTAATTAGAGTACTGCTTCACACTGTCACACCAAACTCACTGTGTAACGCACCGCAAAAAGCTGTTTGCGTTGTGACGGTCGTCCTGGACTGGTGCGCACCATGGCCAGAGTGCAGGCCGTGGCGGTTTTAAAGCACATATCGTCGCCGGGCTGTGGTAGCTCAATGATAGAACAACAGTGACTGTCCAGCTGATCAAATTTGGCCTGACCACAATGAAGCAACGACCTTATTATTCTCGGCTCTGCCTGTTCAGTAAGCTAGCACCTATTTCAGTAAGGAGTTTCTTTGGCGAGTCTCCTTAACACTGCTACTGCCTACTGAGTGCGCTCTAGTGGCTGCCTCGCAAGCGCTTTGAGTCCGACAGGAGAAAGGCGCTATACAAATACTGCCATTATTGTCTTTGGTGTGCCAACCCCTGAGACACTCATATAGACGGCGGTCATTGCTTTATTGTGATACGCAAGCCCCTTCACCACAGCAAGGTAATGATCACGAAGGGGAATGGGCACATGTACATGCCTTTTGTTTTGTTGTTGCAGCCGCCCGCAGTGCAGCCAGAAAAATTAGGCAGGCATGTACATGCACCAGAAAAATTATTATAGCGGCCGCTACCGGTAGCAGCGGCCTTAAAAATTCAGGAATCCGCCTTGTATCCTGGACCCTGTTGTTGGTGGCGGAGAAGGCAGTCAAGTGGCCTGCGGGCAGAGGTGCTGTGTGTGGAGACTGACTTAGTCTTTGGGAAGGCCTGAGCGTGCTTTGCAGACCAGGCATCCGTTGTCAGATGGACCCTTGACCCAACGCTGTGTGCCAGAGATGTCACCACTTGCCTTTCAACATCACGGTACAGTTTGAGTATCGCCTTTTTTGAGAAAAAATTGCGCCCTGGTATCTTCCACTGCGGTGTGTGGCTTTGCTTTTGTGTGCTGCTTTTCCTCAGGTGGTCATCTCATTGCAGTTTGTGCTTTGTAATAATGTGCCTTTATAAGGTAGTTGTCCCTACGCGGGTCTTGGTCTTTCCACGACTCAATTTTCGGTGGAAGAGAGTACAGATGGCATTGCTCTCATCTGAGGCAGACACACAAAAAAAAATTCCACACCGCTGAGCCCTGGGGTGATGGCACTTTGGTGGTGGCGACCGACTGAGTGTTAAGTGGGGTGCCAGAATCAGAGCAGGAGGAGGAAGATATGTCACGCTTCCGTGCAGAAGCTGAGAAAGATGAGGTGCTCTGTGTTAAATAGTCAACTACGTCCTGACAATATTGGGGGTTGATGGCACGTGCCTTCTTCTGAACACTGTACTTTGGTCAAGGGCCGCACGAAATCACGACAGCGTGACCTCGAATAGAGCTGCCAGGTGGCCTGCCTCTGCCTTTTGTTTTGTCCATATTGGGGGGGATGAAGTGAAAGGTACGCACTGACTTGACTAATACAATGTGCAGTCACACAGGTGCAGTTAACAGGTATGCATGGAGTGGTATATCACACTGCGTGCACTCATGTAGGCAGGTGGGTGCACTGAACACAACAGGTAGGTATATGCAGTGATGAGGTGGGTTCACTGAACACAACAGGTAGGTATATGCAGTGATGAGGTGGGTTCACTGAACACAACAGTTAGGTATATGCAGTGATGAGGTGGGTTCACTAAACACAACAGGTAGGTATATGCAGTACTGGGTATTACAATGTGCACCTGTCACAAAGGTAGTCACTGAATGTGCTGGGTTTGGCAGTGGCACACACACAGTATGAATTATCAAGGCTGTCTATGCAACACAAGTGTCAGTGGGACTCACAGAAAAAAAATAGATCACAAGAACAAGATTAGCTCTCAAAAGACCTGTTGTGGGGTGCTATTTTAGCAATAAGAATCAGCCAGGAGCAAGCTAAGAAGCCTACAAGAGCCTAACTAATCATTCCCTATGAGAGTCTGCCAGCAGCTGTCCCTTCTCTCACTACTGCAGGCACACGAGTGAGTGTAATGGCCAGTGCTGCCTGCCTTATATAGGGTGAGGAGTTGCTCCAGGAGTGAGTGTAGCCTGATTGGCTACAATGTGCCTGCTAACTGTGATGTAGAGGGTCAAAATTTACCCTAACAGAGCATTATGGGGGCGAACAGAACTTCCGGGAAAGTTCGCCTTCGCCGGTGAAGGCGAACCACCCAAAGTTTGGCTGGAACCGTTCGCCAGCGTGTAGACGTGTGTATACTAGCCTAGCACCATGTCATTTGTAAATATTTTCTGCCACTGTCACACTTTTTGAATAGTATATTGTTGGTGGAGCGGCACTCCCAGGAAATTAACAGATCATCTGGTCTATATCGAGTATCACTGTGTTTCCCTTGGCCAGTGTAGACCCAGTTAAGGAGGGGGTTAAGTGAGCCTCCTTGAGGAGACTCGGGGTACACAGTGACCTCGTCTGTATTGTGACTTATTGATCGAGGATGCTACAGAGGGACGACTTGGTGATGCAGGTGGAGAGTGATTGCACCCAGTCGGCGGGCGTTAAGGATGCTCAGCAGGCAATCAACACTGGGTTTAGGAAATTGGAACGCCTTTACGAAAGAAAGTCAAGGCTATGGTGGAAAATTAAATACAACAAAGAGTACATAGGGGACCATTTTAGTCCCCTCTGGCTCAGAATTCAGATCTTTCCCCACAGAAAGAATTTAAGTGCGGAGTTTAAAAGAAAGTGGGAGGCGAATTTTGAGAACTGTGCCCATGTATGTCTATCATTGATGACTGATCTGGATGAAGCAGAGTTGGTGAGTCTTGATGAGGAGATCAATAAATTAGCGGCTGAGCTGAAAACACACTCCGATGATGAATTGTACAAAAAACGCAATGAACAATTAGAACAACATATAAAAAAATATAATAAAGACATTGTTTTTGTGCGGGATAAAAAACTCTTTAATGATCGTTTGGCATACAAAACAGGGCAGGCTTATAGGTGGGACAGTAGACCTGTCCCCCCCAAACCTCGTGGTCAACCACCGAAACCGAAACCGACTGATATCGGGGCGGAAGAATCCGACTCATCGGTAGTGAGTGTCAACTCAGCCGCTTCTGAATCAAGTCATAATTCAGAACCTAAAAAAAGCAGATACCCAACTCGCCTCCAAGATAAAGTTAAAAAGATAGGAGGTAAACAACAGCCAAAATGTGGGGACGGAGTGGGGGTTGCAGGTGGGGGTTCGCAGTCTCAGCCGCATTCATCATCATCCTCAGCTCCTTTTTTATAACGGACGGGTGCAGGATTGGTGTAGCCGCGGTGGGATCAATTGACCCCCCTAAAGATACACCTAATAAACTACAGGTTATCAATCTTACAGGAGAAACTCTACCCGAATCAGTGGAATGTCTACTGAGTAGGGGTTTGGGGTTCTGTCCACTTCAGCAGTTGGATAAATTTGATTTTGTAGTGGATTTGCACCTGTTTTGTAGGAAACTTTTTCTCCAGTCAGTTGTAAAGAGGAAAGATTATACTATCATTCCAACAGGGCCCCCAGATGTGAGTTTAACCCAAGGGGATAATGAGGCCCTGGAAGACCTCAACTTTTTGTATGAGGTGGGCCAGACAGGGACTGATGGCCTTTTGAGGATGGATGGGGCTGCCCCTGTGGACAATGCACATGCACCCCGATATACGACAATCAATCAGCAGTTTAGGAGTAGATCTACACGTTTTCCACCTTTGTCTGCCAATGTGGGCATTAGGTGTTTCATACGTGCGGTTGAGGGGGATATTGCAAGACTCAGCACACCAAATGAAGGTGGTTCGGAGTTAACAGGCAGTGACTGCGAGGCATATGACTTTTTGACTACAAGGACAGATTGGGTCACCAAACCCTCCGATAAGGGGGGGAACGTAGTAGTAATGACAGCGGGAGATTATAAGACCATGTGCATGGATCTCCTCAGTCAGCGGGGTTGTTGCACGAGGGTCTCGGCGTCGAGGGCCGAGTGGTGCCGGGGTGAACTTTTTTCTCTAATTGAGGGTGCACGATTGAAGGGCATCATTGATGAGGAGGTGTCCTCCTTCTTGAGGGTTGCTGATCCTATCCTCCCAACATTTTACGCATTGCCGAAAGTGCATAAACGTCTTCAGAGACCGCCTGGACGCCCGATAGTTTCGGGCAGAGGCGCCCTGACAGAGAAGATTAGCATTTATGTGGATAAGCATCTGCAATCCCATGTTCAGGGCTTACCCTCCTTCATTAAGGATACGACACATCTCCTGAGGGTTCTGGAGGATGTTGTGGTTCCGCCTGGCACTCTCCTTGTGTCCCTTGACGTCGAGTCCCTCTACTCGTGTATCCCCCATGATCTGGGAGTGCGTGCGGTGGCGAACTTCCTGCGGGAGCTAGGGGTGCAGGATGCTGCACATAATGGTTTTGTTTTGGACCTGTTGCAATTTTTGTTGATGAACAATATCTTTACCTTTGATGGTGACCGGTACCTCCAGGTGCAGGGTGCGGCGATGGGGACAACATGTGCCCCGTCGTACGCAAACCTGTACCTGGGGGACTGGGAGCGAGCGTTTTTTTTCTGACGAGAGGCTCTCTATGTACCTGTGCCGCGTTTTGTCATGGCACAGGTACATAGATGATATTTTGATACTGTGGACGGGCACTGCGACGCAGGTGACGGATTTTGTGTCACTATTGAATCGGAACAATTTAGATTTGAAATTCACGGTGGAAGTACAATCTTTTTCTATCTCGTTTTTGGACATTCGTATCTCCATCATGCCTGAGGGCAATCTTGCCACGACATTGCATCGTAAAGAGACAGCAACTAATGCGCTATTATGCGCAGATAGTTTCCATCCCCCGCATACGATCAGAGGCATACCGACAGGCCAGTATTTGAGGGCCCGTCGGAATTGCTCTGACGATGCTTCATTTTTGCGCGAGGCCAACGATTTACGTAGCAGATTTAGAGAAAGAGGATATAACGATAGGTGTCTACGCAAGGCCTTCAATAGAGCATGGCGGAGTAGAAGAGTAGATCTGTTGCAACCGCGGAAAAGGGAAGTGGTGAGGAGTGCGGGTCCTTTGCGTTTTTTGACCAGATATTGTGCGCAGCATCCTGCACTCAGGGGTATCTTAAATAGACACTGGTACTTGTTACAGAACGATCCGGTCGTAGGTCCTACTGTGTCATCTAAACCTGACCTCACTTTCCGTAGAGCAAGATCTCTGCGTGATGGACTTGTACGGAGCCACTTCACTGGTGTTAGCACCAAGAGACATTGCTTAACAGCGGGCACGTACACATGTGGGGGATGCGATTTCTGTCAATTTATTCAGGTGGGGAGGGCTTTTTCCTTACCTTGCGGCAGGAGAGTCACACTGTCCCATTTCGGTAATTGTAAGACTATCCTAGTGGTGTATATATTGTTATGCCACTGTGGAGCATATTATGTGGGCAAAACAAAACGCCCACTAAGGGAACGTATGTCTGAGCATATAAAAAATATCGAGAAGGGGGAATTGAGCTCTCCTGTCGCGAGGCATTGTGCCCTAGAACATAATGGCCGCACCAATAGTGTTAGATTTATGGTGCTGGATCGCATCCATCCCACAATAAGAGGTGGCAATTTGGATAGACTTCTCTTACGCTGCGAATCACGTTGGATATACAATTTGCAGGCTTGTGAGGCACCTGGTCTCAATGAGCAGACAAGTTTTGCCCATTTCCTGCCCACGTAGGGGTTCCTGTCTGGGCATTCCGGGGTCCCGGGATTGGGGGTGTTGCTCTAGCATGCGTCGCCGGGTGCGTTCGTAGCAGTCCTCGATCATAGTTGTCCCTTATAATTTATTGAGGGTTGATTGGGTCATGTACCCTTATAGTGTCTTCGCGGATATCTTTTCTCCGCGTCGACACCTTCAGTAATTTACTGGGCGTGTTCATTGTCACAAAATTTTTTTTTTTTTGGTAATACCAGTTGGCTGTACTGCTATATATGTGCTTTACGCGTTCGTGCGTATGGGTAACTGGGCATTTTTCGTGCGGTGGTGGGCTATGGGTGGTGGATATGATTGGGTCGTGTTTTGGGGGTGGAGCCCGGTGGACAATGAGTATGGCTGTATGGGCCGCATGTGGAGGCACTTGCGCAGTGACGCGCTGTGCACCCTTTCTGTGGCCCTGAGTACGTAATTTTTAGTCTATCTGCTTTGTGAGCGGAGTCCACCTGGCTCTCCTCCCCCTTTCCGTCCCCTTTCGTTTTTCCTCCTTCCCTTACCTTGCCTAGGTCCACTTTGCCGCACATTCGCCTCCCGGTGCCCATGCGCACGTACGTACGCATTGACGAAATGAATGGGCGGAAGCGTACGTGTGTGTGATTGGCCGCAAGGGCAGATCTCAGAGGAAGCTGTAGGCGAAGGTAGCCACGCCCCTTGAGAAAGCCAGAAGCCGGCGAAACATCGGGGAAACTACCCGCCTGCATGGGACGCCACGCCGTCCCGCTCTCCACCCAGGCACCACTCTGAGACCTCTGCCACCGGTCTCCCCCAGCTGCACCGCTTGCTACCCTGGGCAGGGAGCAGGGTAAGGAGATCTTTGGGGAAGCTCCAGCACTCGCAGGAGACCTATGCAGGGCATACACTGTGGAATCTGTGGGACAGCCTGATGCATGGGCAAACCTGGACCAGCACTTCACCCTCTACCCAGAAGCATGGTGAGATGAACTGATCTATGTGGAACACATCCTTTAAAGGGATAACGTTATTGAGATAAGGAATCCATGCAGTTGCTGTTGGTAGCTATTGGGTGAGATTTTCAAGCTGATTCAAAGGCTGTGATGCATGTGTGATATCAAAGCCATCCTACATAACATACAACACTACTTATCAGTGTAATCGATGCTCAGGCATGAATTGCTGGACTGTTTTCCCTGTCTCTCTGCTATGCTTTGTGCTATGTCGCTCTTTCATTGGTGAACTGTTTGCTGCATGGCAATTGCAACACTAATATCCAAGCTTCTGTCAACACTGCTGGAGTGTATTAATGCTTATCTCATCCAGCCCTAAATGCTGGCGTGTGCATGCTGAGGTGAATGGTGATTGAGGTGGTTGTAGCGTGACGGGGTGGCCATCCCATGTGTTTTCACTATACATAGAAACATATTTTGGAACAATAAATTTTGATACGATTTTCATAATTGATAGCTGTTTTGCGTGATTATTTGGGAGTGTACGCCCTACCTGAAAGAAAAATATTTTCTGCCACTGCCACACTTTTTGAATAGCCTAGCTCCATGTCATTTGTGTGATATGTATATGTGTAGTGTATATGTGTGTATACCAGCCTAGCACCATGTCATTTGTGTGATATGTATATGTGTAGTGTATGTGCAGATGTGTGTATACTAGCCTAGCACCATGTCATTTGTGTGATATGTGTATGTGTAGTGTATGTGTAGATGTGTGTATACTAGCCTAGCACCGTGTCATTTGTGTGATATGTATATGTGTAGTGTATGTGTAGGTGTGTGTGTATACTAGCCTAGCACCATGTCATTTGTGTGATATGTATATGTGTAGTGTATGTGCAGATGTGTGTATACTAGCCTAGCACCATGTCATTTGTGTGATATGTGTATGTGTAGTGTATGTGTAGATGTGTGTATACTAGCCTAGCACCGTGTCATTTGTGTGATATGTATATGTGTAGCGTATGTGTAGATGTGTGTATACTAGCCTAGCACCGTGTCATTTGTGCGATATGTATATGTGTAGTGTATGTGTAGGTGTGTGTATGCTTGCGTATCACCGTGTTATTTGTGTGATATTTACATATGTAGTGTATGTGTAGATGTGTGTATACTAGCCTAGCACCATGCCATTTGTGTGATATGTATATGTGTAGCGTATGTGTAGATGTGTGTATACTAGCCTAGCACCGTGTCATTTGTGCGATATGTATATGTGTAGTTTATGTGTAGAGGTGTGTATACTAGCCTAGCACCATGTCATTTGTGTGATGTGTACATGTGTAGTTTATGTGTAGATGTGTGTATACTAGCCTAGCACCGTGTCATTTGTGTGATATGTATATGTGTAGTGTATGTGTAGGTGTGTGTGTATACTAGCCTAGCACCATGTCATTTGTGTGATATGTATATGTGTAGTGTATGTGCAGATGTGTGTATACTAGCCTAGCACCATGTCATTTGTGTGATATGTGTATGTGTAGTGTATGTGTAGATGTGTGTATACTAGCCTAGCACCGTGTCATTTGTGTGATATGTATATGTGTAGCGTATGTGTAGATGTGTGTATACTAGACTAGCACCGTGTCATTTGTGCGATATGTATATGTGTAGTGTATGTGTAGGTGTGTGTATGCTTGCGTATCACCGTGTTATTTGTGTGATATTTACATATGTAGTGTATGTGTAGATGTGTGTATACTAGCCTAGCACCATGCCATTTGTGTGATATGTATATGTGTAGCGTATGTGTAGATGTGTGTATACTAGCCTAGCACCGTGTCATTTGTGCGATATGTATATGTGTAGTGTATGTGTAGGTGTGTGTGTATACTAGCCTAGCACTGTGTCATTTGTGTGATATGTATATGTGTAGTGTATGTGCAGATGTGTGTATACTAGCCTAGCACCATGTCATTTGTGTGATATGTGTATGTGTAGTGTATGTGTAGATGTGTATATACTAGCCTAGCACCGTGTCATTTGTGTGATATGTATATGTGTAGTTTATGTGTAGAGGTGTGTATACTAGCCTAGCACCATGTCATTTGTGTGATGTGTACATGTGTAGTGTATGTGTAGATGTGTGTATACTAGCCTAGCACCGTGCCATTTGTGTGATATGTATATGTGTAGTGTATGTGTAGATGTGGGTATACTAGCCTAGCACCATGTCATTTGTGTGATATGTATATGTGTAGTGTATGTGTGTGTGTGTATACTAGCCTGGCACCATGTCATTTGTGTGATAAGTATATGTGTAGTGTATGTGTACTTGTGTGTATACTAGCCTAGCACCATGTCATTTGTGTGATATGTATATGTGTAGTGTATGTGTACTTGTGTGTATACTAGCCTAGCACCATGTCATTTGTGTGATATGTATATGTGTAGTGTATGTGTAGATGTGTGTATACTAGCCTAGCACCATGTCATTTGTGTGATATGTATATGTGTAGTGTATGTGTAGGTGTGTGAATACTAGCCTAGCCCCATGTAATTTGTGTGATATGTATATGTGTAGTGTATGTGTATGTATACTAGCCTAAAACCATGTCAATGGGCTTTATTCACAAAGCAGTGCTAAGTGTTAGCACGCTTGTGAAAAGCCCCTTATCACGGCCAAACACAGATTGGGTGTGATAATTCACACTCGCGCGCAAAGTCCCACGCGCAAAGAAGGTCGCATGAGGTGCGACGTTAAGATCGCACCCATGCGACCTTATAGGGGCATCGGGCGCCCCCTTTTTAATCGCACCGCAATGCGATGTTTTGCGTGTACCGCGCTGTGCATGCGCAAAGTTTTGCGCGTGGGACTTTGCGCGTGATGTTAGTTTAAAAACTGTGCTAACCTACTTAGCACCCTGGTTATCACACCCAAAGGTGCTAAGTAGGTTAGCACGCACTTGTGAATCAAGCCCAATGTGTGTGATATGTAAATGTATAGTGTATGTGTAGATGTGTGTATAGTAGCCTAGCACCATGTCATTTGTGTGATATGTATGTGTGTAGTGTATGTGTAGGTGTGTGAATACTAGCCTAGCCCCATGTAATTTGTGTGATATGTATATGTGTAGTGTATGTGTATGTATACTAGCCTAAAACCATGTCAATGGGCTTTATTCACAAAGCAGTGCTAAGTGTTAGCACGCTTGTGAAAAGCCCCTTATCACGGCCAAACACAGATTGGGTGTGATAATTCACACTCGCGCGCAAAGTCCCACGCGCAAAGAAGGTCGCATGAGGTGCGACGTTAAGATCGCACCCATGCGACCTTATAGGGGCATCGGGTGCCCCCGTTTTAATCGCACCGCAATGCGATGTTTCGTGTGTACCGTGCTGTGCGTGCGCAAAGTTTTGCGCGTGGGACTTTGCGCGCGATGTGAGTTTAAAAACGGTGCTAACCTACTTAGCACCCTGGTTATCACACCCAAAGGTGCTAAGTAGGTTAGCACGCACTTGTGAATCAAGCCCAATGTGTGTGATATGTAAATGTATAGTGTATGTGTAGATGTGTGTATACTAGCCAACCACCATGTCATTTGTGTGATATGTATGTGTGTAGTGTATGTGTAGATGTGTGTATACTAGCCTAGCACCATGTCATTTGTGTGATATGTATATGTGTAGTGTATGTGTAGATGTGTTTATACTAGCCTACCACCATGTCATTTGTGTGATATGTATATGTGTAGTGTATGTGTAGATGTGTGTATACTAGCCTAGCACCATGTCATTTGTGTGATATGTATATGTGTAGTGTATGTAGATGTGTGTATACTAGCCTACCACCATGTCATTTGTGTGATATGTATGTGTGTAGTGTATGTGTAGATGTGTGTATACTAGCCTAGCACCGTGGCATTTGTGTGATATGTATATGTGTAGTGTATGTGTAGATGTGTGTATACTAGCCTAGCACCATGTCATTTGTGTAATATGTATATGTGTAGTGTATGTGTAGATGTGTGTATACTAGCCTAGCACCATGTCATTTGTGTGATATGTACATGTGTAGTGTATTTGTGTGTATACTAGCCTAGCACCATGTCATTTGTGTGATATGTACATGTGTAGTGTATGAGTAGATGTGTGTATACTAGCCTAGCACCATGTCATTTGTGTGATATGTATATGTGTAGTGTATGTGTAGATGTGTATATATTAGCCTAGCACCGTGTCATTTGTGTGATATGTATATGTGTAGTGTATGTGTAGGTATGTGTATCGTAGCCTAGCACCGTGCCATTTGTGTGATATGTATATGTGTAGTGTATGTGTAGATGTGTGTATAGTAGCCTAGCACCATGTCATTTTTGTGATATGTATATGTGTAGCGTATGAGTAGATGTGTGTATACTAACCTAGCACCATGTCATTTGTGTGATATGTATGTGTGTAGTGTATGTGCAGATGTGTATATATTGGCCTAGCACCATGTCATTTGTGTGATATGTATGTGTGTAGTGTATGTAGGTGTGTGTATAATAGCCTAGCACCATGTCACTTGTGTGATATGTATATGTGTAGTGTATGTGCAGATGTGTGTATACTAGCCTAGCACCATGTCATTTGTGTGATATGTGTATGTGTAGTGTATGTGTAGATGTGTATATACTAGCCTAGCACCGTGTCATTTGTGTGATATGTATATGTGTAGTTTATGTGTAGAGGTGTGTATACTAGCCTAGCACCATGTCATTTGTGTGATGTATACATGTGTAGTGTATGTGTAGATGTGTGTATACTAGCCTAGCACCGTGCCATTTGTGTGATATGTATATGTGTAGTGTATGTGTAGATGTGGGTATACTAGCCTAGCACCATGTCATTTGTGTGATATGTATATGTGTAGTGTATGTGTAGATGTGTGTATACTAGCCTGGCACCATGTCATTTGTGTGATAAGTATATGTGTAGTGTATGTGTACTTGTGTGTATACTAGCCTAGCACCATGTCATTTGTGTGATATGTATATGTGTAGTGTATGTGTACTTGTGTGTATACTAGCCTAGCACCATGTCATTTGTGTGATATGTATATGTATAGTGTATGTGTAGATGTGTGTATACTAGCCTAGCACCATGTCATTTGTGTGATATGTATATGTGTAGTGTATGTGTAGGTGTGTGAATACTAGCCTAGCCCCATGTAATTTGTGTGATATGTATATGTGTAGTGTATGTGTATGTATACTAGCCTAAAACCATGTCAATGGGCTTTATTCACAAAGCAGTGCTAAGTGTTAGCACGCTTGTGAAAAGCCCCTTATCACGGCCAAACACAGATTGGGTGTGATAATTCACACTCGCGCACAAAGTCCCACGCGCAAAGAAGGTCGCATGAGGTGCGACGTTAAGATCGCACCCATGCGACCTTATAGGGGCATCGGGCGCCCCCGTTTTAATCGCACCGCAATGCGATGTTTTGCGTGTACCGCGCTGTGCGTGCGCAAAGTTTTGCGCGTGGGACTTTGCGCGTGATGTTAGTTTAAAAACGGTGCTAACCTACTTAGCACCCTGGTTATCACACCCAAAGGTGCTAAGTAGGTTAGCACGCACTTGTGAATCAAGCCCAATGTGTGTGATATGTAAATGTATAGTGTATGTGTAGATGTGTGTATAGTAGCCTAGCACCATGTCATTTGTGTGATATGTATGTGTGTAGTGTATGTGTAGATGTGTGTATACTAGCCTAGCACCATGTCATTTGTGTGATATGTATATGTGTAGTGTATGTGTATGTATACTAGCCTAAAACCATGTCAATGGGCTTTATTCACAAAGCAGTGCTAAGTGTTAGCACGCTTGTGAAAAGCCCCTTATCACGGCAAAACACAGATTGGGTGTGATAATTCACACTCGCGCGCAAAGTCCCACGCGCAAAGAAGGTCGCATGAGGTGCGACGTTAAGATCGCACCCATGCGACCTTATAGGGGCATCGGGTGCCCCCGTTTTAATCGCACCGCAATGCGATGTTTCGTGTGTACCGTGCTGTGCGTGCGCAAAGTTTTGTGCGTGGGACTTTGCGCGCGATGTGAGTTTAAAAACGGTGCTAACCTACTTAGCACCCTGGTTATCACACCCAAAGGTGCTAAGTAGGTTAGCACGCACTTGTGAATCAAGCCCAATGTGTGTGATATGTAAATGTATAGTGTATGTGTAGATGTGTGTATACTAGCCTACCACCATGTCATTTGTGTGATATGTATGTGTGTAGTGTATGTGTAGATGTGTGTATACTAGCCTAGCACCATGTCATTTGTGTGATATGTATATGTGTAGTGTATGTGTAGATGTGTTTATACTAGCCTACCACCATGTCATTTGTGTGATATGTATATGCGTAGTGTATGTGTAGATGTGTGTATACTAGCCTAGCACCATGTCATTTGTGTGATATGTATATGTGTAGTGTATGTAGATGTGTGTATACTAGCCTACCACCATGTCATTTGTGTGATATGTATGTGTGTAGTGTATGTGTAGATGTGTGTATACTAGCCTAGCACCGTGGCATTTGTGTGATATGTATATGTGTAGTGTATGTGTAGATGTGTGTATACTAGCCTAGCACCATGTCATTTGTGTAATATGTATATGTGTAGTGTATGTGTAGATGTGTGTATACTAGCCTAGCACCATGTCATTTGTGTGATATGTACATGTGTAGTGTATTTGTGTGTATACTAGCCTAGCATCATGTCATTTGTGTGATATGTACATGTGTAGTGTATGTGTAGATGTGTATATATTAGCCTAGCACCGTGTCATTTGTGTGATATGTATATGTGTAGTGTATGTGTAGGTATGTGTATCGTAGCCTAGCACCGTGCCATTTGTGTGATATGTATATGTGTAGTGTATGTGTAGATGTGTGTATAGTAGCCTAGCACCATGTCATTTTTGTGATATGTATATGTGTAGCGTATGAGTAGATGTGTGTATACTAACCTAGCACCATGTCATTTGTGTGATATGTATGTGTGTAGTGTATGTGCAGATGTGTATATATTGGCCTAGCACCATGTCATTTGTGTGATATGTATGTGTGTAGTGTATGTAGGTGTGTGTATTATAGCCTAGCACCATGTCACTTGTGTGATATGTATATGTGTAGTGTATGTGTAGGTGTGTGTATACTAGCCTACCACCATGTTATTTGTGTAATATGTAGATGTGTAGTGTATGTGTAGATGTGTGTATTCTAGCCTAGCACCATGTTATTTGTGTGATATGTATATGTGTAATGTATGTGCAGATGTGTGTATACTAGCCTAGCACCGTGCCATTTGTGTGATATGTATATGTGTAGTGTATGTGTAGATGTGTGTATACTAGCCTAGCACCATGTCACTTGTGTGGTATGTATATGTGTAGTGTATGTGTAGGTGTGTGTATACTAGCCTTTTACCTTGTCATTTGTGTGATATGTATATGTGTAGTGTATGAGTAGATGTGTGTATACTAGCCTAGCACTATGTCATTTGTGTGATATGTATATGTGTAGTGTATGTGTAGGTGTGTGTATACTAGCCTTTTACCTTGTCATTTGTGTGATATGTATATGTGTAGTGTATGTGTAGATGTGTGTATACTAGCCTAGCACCGTGCCATTTGTGTGATATGTATATGTGTAGTGTATGTGTAGGTGTGTGTGTATACTAGCCTAGCACCGTGTCATTTGTGTGATATGTATATGTGTAGTGCATAGTTCCCCAACCCTGTCCTCAAGGCCCACCAACAGTACATGTTTTGCAGGAAACCACACACAATCACAGGTGGGGTAATTAGTGACTCAGCAGAGCTGATTAACTACCTCTGTGGATTTCCACAAAACATGCACTGTTGGTGGGCCCTGAGGACAGGGTTGGGGAACCCTGGTGTAGTGTATGTGTAGATGTGTGTATACTAGCCTAGCACCATGTCATTTGTGTGATATGTATATGTGTAATGTATGTGTAGATGTGTGTATACTAGCCAAGCACCGTGTCATTTGTGTGATATGTATATGTGTAGTGTATGTGTAGGTGTGTGTATACTAGCCTTTTACCATGTCATTTGTGTGATATGTTTATGTGTAGTGTATGTGTAGGTGTGTGTGTATACTAGCCTAGCACCGTGTCATTTGTGTGATATGTATATGTGTAGTGTATGTGTAGATGTGTGTATACTAGCCTAGCACCGTGTCATTTGTGTGATATGTATATGTGAAGTGTATGTGTAGAGGTGTGTATACTAGCCTAGCACCATGTCATTTGTGTGATATGTATATGTGTAGTGTATGTGTAGATGTGTGTATACTAGCCAAGCACCATGTCATTTGTGTGATATGTATATGTGTAGTGTATGTGTAGATGTGTGTATTCTAGCCTAGCACCATGTCATTTGTGTGATATGTATATGTGTAGTGTATGTGTAGATGTGTGTATTCTAGCCTAGCACCATGTAATTTGTGTGATATGTATATGAATAGTGTATGTGTAGATGTGTGTATACTAGCCTAGCACCATGTCATTTGTGTGATATGTATATGTGTAGTGTATGTGTAAATGTGTGTATCCTAGCCAAGCACCATGTCATTTGTGTTATATGTATATGTGTAGTGTATGTGTAGATGTGTATATACTAGCCTAGCACCATGTAATTTGTGTGATATGTATATGAATAGTGTATGTGTAGATGTGTGTATTCTAGCCTAGCACCATGTAATTTGTGTGATATGTATATGAATAGTGTATGTGTAGATGTGTGTATACTAGCCTAGCACCATGTCATTTGTGTGATATGTGTATGTGTAGTGTATGTGTAGATGTGTGTATCCTAGCCTAGCACCATGTCATTTGTGTAATATGTACAGTATATACAGTAGAATCTTGTTATAGTAAACTCTGATATAGTAAACTCAGTCCTCAGAACTAAGAAAATGTGTCTGCATAAATATACAATGCATTACCAATTATGATATAGTAAATTCATTTTTCTTTTTTGGTCCCTTGGAGTTTACTATAAAGCAATTCCACTGTAGTTACAGTATGTATCCACGTGTGAGTGTATATATATATATATATATATATATATATATATATATATATATATATATATATATATATATATATATATATATATATATATATATATATATATATATATATATATATATATATATATATATATATATATATATATAGGGCAGCACGGTGGCGTAGTGGTTAGCTCTCTCGCCTTGCAGCGCTGGGTCCCTGGTTCGAATCCCAGCCAGGGCACTATCTGCAAAGAGTTTGTATGTTCTCTCCGTGTCTGCGTGGGTTTCCTCCGGGCACTCCGGTTTCCTCCTACATTCCAAAAACATATGGATAAGTTAATTGGCTACCCCTAAAATTGGCCCTAGACTACAGTACTTACACTACATAATATAGACATATGGCAATGGTAGGGATTAGATTGTGAGCTCCTTTGAGGGACAGTTAGTGACAAGATATATATATATACAGTGTACAGCGCTGCGTAATATGTCGGCGCTATATAAATACTAAATAATAAAATAATAATAATAATATATATATATATGTACCGTATATACTCGCAAGTAAGCCGACCCGCATATAAGCCGACCCCCCAACTTTTACCTGAAAAAAAAACAGGAAAAATGATTGAGCCTCATATAAGCCGGGGGTAGGAAATGCTGTCCGTGTGATCCCCCAGTGTGTCCCAGTATAGCTAGTATAGTGCCCAGTGTGGGTAGGTAGTTCCTCAGTATAGCTAGTAAAGTGCCCAGTATAGCTAGCATAGTGCCCAGGATAGCTAGTATAGTGCCCAGGATAGCTAGTAAAGTGCCCAGTATAGCTAGTATAGTGCCCCAGTATAGCTAACATAGTGCCCAGTATAGCTAGTATAGTGCCCAGTATGGGTAGGTAGTGCCCTAGTATAGCTAGTAAAGTGCCCAGTATAGCTAGTATGGTGCTCAGTATAGTGCCCAGTATGGGTAGGTAGTTCCCCAGTATAGCTAGTAAAGTGCCAAGTATAGCTAGTATAGTGCCCCAGTATAGCTAGTATAGTGCCCAGTATAGCTAGTATAGTGCCCCAATGTGCCCCAGTATAGCTAGTATAGTGCCCAGTATGGGTAGGTAGTGCCCCAGTGTAGCTAGTATAGTGCCCAGTATGGGTAGGTAGTGCCCCAGTTTAGCTAGTATAGTGCCCTGTATAGCTAGTATAGTGCCCAGTATAGGTAGGTAGTGCCCAGTATAGTGCCCTGTATAGCTAGTATAGTGCCCTGTATAGCTAGTATAGTGCCCAGCATAGGTAGGTAGTTCCCAGTATAGTGCCCTGTATAGCTAGTATAGTGCCCTGTATAGCTAGTATAGTGCCCAGTATAGGTAGGTAGTGCCCTGTATAGCTAGTATAGTGCCCTGTATAGCTAGTATAGTTACCAGTATAGATAGTATAGTGCCCAGTATAGGTAGGTAGTGCCCAGTATAGTGCCCTGTATAGCTAGTATAGTGCCCTGTATAGCTAGTATAGTGCCCAGTATAGTGCCCTGTATAGCTAGTGTAGTGCCCTGTATAGCTAGTATAGTTCCCAGTATAGCTAGTATAGTGTCCAGTATAGGTAGGTAGTGCCCAGTATAGTGCCCCAGTATAGCTAGTATAGTGCCCAGTATAGGTAGGTAGTGCCCAGTATAGTGCCCAGTATAGGTAGGTAGTGCCCAGTATAGTGCCCCAGTATAGCTAGTACAGTGCCCAGTATAGGTAGTGCCCCCTCCTCTCCCCCGCCCCGCGGTCGCCGCTATTACTTGAGCTGGTGCCGCATCGGGGCTGCTGTGATGACGAGGCAGGAAGCCATAGAGAGAGAGAGTGGTTCCCATAGCTACAGGAAGCTGCTCTCTCTCTATGGCTTCCTGCCTCGTCATCACAGCAGCCGCCGTGGGGCGCGCTGCTGTGAGTGAATTACTATACGAGCAGAGAGGGGAATAATAGAAGATGCGGCGCCAGCTCAGGTGATAGCGGCGGCCGCGGGGCGGGGGGGGGGGTGGACCACAGGTGACTCGCAAGCAAGCCGACCCCCCAAAGTCGGCTTGCTTGCAAGTATATACGGTATATATATATATATATATATATATATACACACACACATTTTCACTTCTAGATCTACTACATTATATTATGATTATTGTATACAGGGATTTATTGGTATATGATTCTGCTATTTATTTCCTATTTCTTTGTTATGCCTTTACTATTGTATTACTATATATGTTTTTATGCGGTGTAATTAGTTAATACCTGACAAGATACCTCGCTGGTCATGTGACACAATTCTTTTAATAATAAGGAATGTTTGAACAAACCCCAATGCATTACTATTCAAAAGATCAACTATCTATCTATTAGATATCATTGCACTTTATTATTGAATTGAACTCTTAGCTTATTGTTTTATCTCTCTTAGTTGCTCCTGTTAATTGCCTGAAAAAGCAGGTAAAATACCTACAAACGTGTTGCACTGTTTTGTGGAGTATACAATAAAATCTGCCTGAATTAGACAATGCAAGTCTTCAGTGGGAAGGTAAGTCCACCACTACTTCCCATTTCAAACAGTTTTTAGTGCTTTTTTTAGTCTTACTGTCATTTCTCTCCCAGTATAGCCATGTCCCCCCTGTGTCCCCCAGCATTGCCATTATCCTCCAGTATGTAATGTCCCCCACCCCAGTAATGCCATATCTTTCCCAGTATAGCCATGTCCCCCCTGTGTCCCCCAGCATTGCCATTGTCCTCCAGTATGTAGTGTCCCCCCACCCCAGTAATGCCATTTCTTTCCCAGTGTAGCCATATCCACATTCCATCCCCCCCCCCTCCAGGCAGAGTAGTAAAATGAAGGATTTACATTGGTTTATAGCTAGCTGTCCCAGTGTGCTCCAGTCCTCTGCTCCCATTAGCCTCTCTGCCTCTTCTCTCCTCATCCAACTACCACTACCAGCACTGCTGTAACATCACAGGAATGGTAACAGTGGGAGGTGGATGTGGGGAGAGAAGGCCAGCTGGAGAGGAGGCAGAGGGAGGACAGGACTGCAGCATGCTGTGAGTAGAGTGCACAGGTAGCTATATACCAGCTTATTATGCTTTCCTGTGATACTCTGCATGGCCCTACCACCCACAAGTGACAGCAATAGGGAGTGCTGGGATGAGGGGGCATCCTGTATTGGTAGTTTCACCACTGACAACTGTACAGCCTAGATTATTCTCCTCTTATTATCTATCAAAAGGCAGCAGCATCCTGTACACATCACATCACCACATCACTGAGGATGGATGCGGAACAGAGTCACATGACTGAGAGGATATTCAACCTCACCCTGGAGATCATCAATCTGCTGACTGGAGAGGTGAGGAGGATTCTGGGAGGTCACACAATATCACTCTTATGTCTGTTAATAATACACACACTTGACTATAGAGGTGACTGGATTCTGGGAGGTCACATGACATCACTCTTATCTCTATTCATAAAACACACTTGAACAGAGAGGTGAGGAGGATTCTGGGAGGCCACATGACACCACTCATCTCTATTCATAAAACGCACCTGAACAGAGAGGTGAGAAGGATTCTGGGAGGCCACATGACACCACTCTTATCTCTACTCATAAAACACACTTGACCAGAGAGGTGAGGAGGATACTTGGATACTATATACCTTTAGGTTGAGAATCCTATTATTTTTCTGCTATGGAAAAATGCACAACAATGCGAGTAAATGGGGTAGTTTCCATATAATGCTATTCTCTGTTTGCCTTAAGTGCATAAAAAGAACTGACAGCATGCTGAATTATTTTGGACACGGTTTACCATGTGATGATTGTGATTTATGCTAGATGCATGCAAAAATGTGCATAAGCCATCATGACAAATTGTACTTTATATGGAAAACTGCATGCAAAATGTAATATCCTTGTGGAACAAATTGCACCATTAACTGCACAGGACTCTCTGCACACACCGTCTCCCATCCCACTGTCCCCTCATTACTGCCTGATGCCATATTCCCTGAGACCAGAGAGGAGGAAGAGGAAGAAGATTCTGGAAGTCATCAGGAAGATGATGGAGCTGCTGACAGGAGAGGTGAGCAGTGCTGGGAATTATGCAACATTATGCAGTAACAGCAAGGGGTGTGTCTGGGTAGTGACTGTATCATTGTTTGTGTCAGGTTCCAATAAGGTGTCAGGACGCCGCTGTTTATCTCTCCATGGAGGAGTGGCAGTATATAAAAGCACACAAGGACCTCTACAATGACTCAGTGATGGAGAATCAGACAAGCTTGAGTTTTGTTAAGATGGAACAAAAGAAGATTGATTTAAATGAGACTATTTTGAACTTTACCTTTGAGATCATCAACCTACTGACTGGAGAGGTGAGGAAGATTCTGGGAGGTCACATGACATCATTCTTCACTCTACTAATAAAAACACCACTGACCAAAGAGGTGAGAGGTTCCTGGGAGGTCACATAACATTATTGTTGGTCTTTCTTTACAGAGTTTTCCTTTAGTGAAGTCTGGTGATCATGTGACCATCACAGTGCCCCCACCTCATATCCTAATTTCAGAGAATCAGAATAAGCAGAAGATTCTGGAAGTCACCAAGAAGATGATGGAGCTGCTGACAGGAGAGGTGAGTGATGCTTGGAATTATGGGACATTTTCCAATCACAACAAGGAGTGTGTCTGGATGGTGACACTATTATTGTGTGTGTCAGGTTCCTATCAGGTGTCAGGATGTCAGTGTCTATTTCTCCATGGAGGAGTGGCAGTATATAGAAGGACACCAGGACCTCTACAAGGACACCATGATGGAGAATCAGCCGCTCCTCACATCACCAGGTAAGAGATGTAAAGGAGAGACCAGAACGGAGGGTTACCTAGATCCCCCTCATCTGATAATCACATGGTGACAATGGATGCTATCCAATTCACTTTTTATTCTAAGTTTTCTCCTAGGTGATAACTTTACATCTTCTGTTTAAAATAACTTTTGCACTTTGCAATTGAAAAAGTTCCAAAAAGTAGGTGAAAAAGTACTGTCAAGTTTATTCTGAGTATTTTCTTGCTTGCTGGTGGCTTTAACCACTTCCCCTTCCCGGGGACGAGTAACTACGTTACTGCAAAATCTCATATCTACTTGCAGTGATGTAGCTGCTACGTCTCACCCCTGTGCTCGTTACCGCCACCAATCGTTAGCCGGGAGATCAATGAATGGGAACACAGTTCCCATTCATTGGTCTAAGTCCCCTTGTAAATGACCGCCTCAATCCATGAGACGGCGCTGTTATTCACAAAAGCCGATACTTAAATGCAGGGATGGGATGCATTCCACCTCTACCGCATGTCCTCCTTCCGGTGGAAGTGCAAAGTTCGGTAGGGAGTGGTGTAACATGTCCCATAGGTCATGTATGACACCAATGAGACATGTAGGATCCACGGACTTCTGGAAAAGTTAACCCCCCATCCCACAGTCACACGTGGAGTAATTAATCTTTATTAGAATTCCGAATTCGAGTAGATCACTACGCGGAAGCCCATCCCTGCTTACACATTCACGCATAACTTCCTGATTGTGTAGTAATACTATGCATAGGGAAGGTATGCACGAGGACATGTTGTGGCCAACTAGTAAAACTACATCTAAAACCTCTTTTTTTTTTTTTTTTTTTTACTAACAGACTTGTTTTTACCATTTAAAATTAACGCTTACCTCCCACACCCCCTAATAGTTCCCCCCAAAAAATGTTTGTAAAAAGATAGTATACCAAATATACCAATATACAAAAAATACATAAATAGCTACCTTATGGACTGATCTTTTTCATATATATGTCAAGAGGGTATATTACTGTTACTTTATAAATTATGGGCTTGTAATTAGTAATGGATGCAAAACTGAAAAAATGCACCTTTATTTCCAAATAAAATATTGGTGCTATACATTGTACTTAGGAGAAATGTTAAATGTTGCAATAACCAGGCGAAATGGGCAAATAAAATGTGTGTTTTAATTACAGTAGCATTTATTATTTTAAAACTATAATGGCTGGAAACTGAGAAATAATAGTTGTTTTTGTTTTATTTTTTTTCTTATTTTTCCTGTTAAAACACATTTAGAATAAAATAGTTCTTAGCAAAAAAGTACCCCCAAAGAAAGCCTAATTGGTGGCAGAAAAAACAAGATATAGATTGTTATGTTGTTATAAGTAGTGATAAAGTTATAGGCGAATGAATGGAAGGAGCACTGGTGAATATTGCTCTGTTTTTTTAAGGGAAAAAAACCATTGAAGGTGAAGTGGTTTAAACACATTTTATTTATAACCAGCTGATGGCTCAGCGTTGCCTGGGAATGTATTTGGTTGCTGCTACATAGTTATTTGGGTCAAAAAAAGATATACGTCCTTCGAGTTCAACCAGAACCAGAATTGTCTCCGCCTACTTTGTCTAACCTGGACACACAGTCACTCAATGATCACATTTATGAGCTTTGGGATCCTTGGTATCAATAATTTGTATTTTTCCATTGAAATGAAACAAATCTGATTGGTTTTTTTGTGGCTCCACCCCCTTTTCTTAATTTGAACCCCAGTCACCCAATGACCAACTGTACCAGATTTGAGGACTGTGCCATTAACAGTGCAAGAATGGCAGCGATGTATATTTTCCCCTTGAAAATCAATAGGTGACTTTTGATTGGCTGTTGTAGGCTCCACCCACTTTTATCAATATTAATCCCAGTCAGCCAGTGACTAACTGTGCAAAGTATGAGAACGCTGCCATTAACAGTGTAAGAATGGCTGCAGTTCACAGTTTCCCAGTGAAACAGTGACCCAATTGCCAAGTTTATGAGCTTTAGGGCTTAGTTCACTAAAGCGTGCTAAGTGTTAGCACGCCAGTGAGAAGCCGCTTAGCACGTGTAAAGTGCCTTCGCACGTGCTAAAATGCGTACATGAGTTTGCGCATGCAAAGTTTTGCACACATCGCTTCACGTGCAAAGGCAGCTGATTCATGTCCTAAGAAGCGTGATAAGCTTACTTTGCACGCAAAGCGGCTGATTTTGCACATGAACGGAGCGCCGATCGCACGCACAGCATTACGCGGTGCACGTGCTAAAATAGCGCGCGGTCAGTAACAGATTTGCCCGTGCAAACTACTTAGCACCCTAGTTTGCACGTGCAAAGCTTTTAGACGTGCTAACTGTGTTAGCACGCTTTAGTGAATCAAGCTCTTAGTGTTCCTGGTATCACAAATGTGTCAATGGAAGCATTTTATCCACTAAATAAATCTGATTGGCTGTTTGTGGCTTCGACCCCTTTTCTGAATTTGAACCCGTCGCCCAATGACCGACTGTACTAGGTTTGAGGCCTCTGCTATTAACAGTCTAAGAATGTCAACAATTGAAATATTCCCCTTGAAAATCAATAGGTGAATTCTAATTGGCTGTTGTAGGCCCCACCCTCTTTCCTGACTATTAATCCCATTCACCCAATGAAAAACTGTCGGAAGTTTAAGAACCCAGCCGTTAAAAGTGTAAGAACGGCTGCAGTTTACATTTTCTGTGTGGAATGCTTTAGGCTCCTCCCAATTTTTGCACTTTTGACTCAATGACCAAGTTTGTGAGCTTTCGGGTTCCTGGCATCAAAAATGTGTGAAGGGAAGCAGTTTACCCAGCAAAATAATCTGATCAGCTTTTTGTGGTTCCGCCCCTTTAGTGAATTTGAACCCCGGTCACCCAATGACTGACTGTACCAGGTTTGAGGCAAGTTTAATATTCCCCTTGAAAATCAATAGGTGAATTTTGATTGGCCGTTGTAGGCTCCACCTACTTTCCTGAATAATAATCCCAGTCACCCAGTGACCAAGTGTGTCAAGTTTGAAAACCCTGCAACAAGCGGTCTAAGAATGGCTTCAGTTTATATTTTGCCATTGAAAATGAATTGCTCAGATTTGATTGGCTGTTTTATGTTCTGCCCACTTTCCCCAAATTTTTGACCTTTGTCACCAAGTGATACCCGGATATCCGGATACCCGAATAGGTCGTGTACCCACAGGTAATTTGGTCGGATATCCGGATCCGATCCGGATATCCACAAGGTCGGATCCGGATATCCGAATCGGATCCGGATATCTGGGTACCCGGATCCGGACGGGTAATGAAAAGCACTACCCGAGCATCCCTGGTTATGCTATGTGCTCATGTTAGATTTTTGCCATCTATAACTCTCATTCATGATAGTATTTGGTGACAGCTTACTTACAGTAGCAGCACAGACACCCTAAGAAAGAGAAAGGTCTCATTATTCTCTCACACTGGGCTGTCCTCTTTCCCTCTGAGACTTTAGCAGTGGCTGCTTGCTACTGTCAGCAGTGCTGATTAACCTAACAAAGTGTTACATTTCTGCTAATTTAGTTCCAGGGCCCTCATGTCATAGTTCAGCCACCGTAGGGCGGTCAGCAGTTGCTTAGCAACCAAGGAGGCTATCTACGAGGAATTGTCTGCATCTCAGCTCTTCCTGTGTGTCTGACACAGCTAAGACACACGGCCTTGGACCCAGAGGTGGATTTGGTGACATCATTGGCTTGTGAGTACGCAGTGCCAGATTTAAACTCCTGGTATAGTACGGCTATACAGCCATTTAGCCTCGGAAAAAAGTAGCCGTTAATGTGAGACTGCTGTCAGGCTTACTTTAGTGCCCTGCACCAACTGCCTGACTCCTCCCATCACCTCAGTATGTCAGGCTTGCTTTAGTGCCCTACCCCCACTGCCTGACTCCTCCATCACCTCAGTATGTCAGGCTTGCTTTAGTGCCCTGCACCCACTGCCTGACTCCTCCCATCACCTCAGTATGTCAGGCTTGCTTTAGTGCCCTGTACCCACTGCCTGACTCCTCCCATCACCTCAGTATTTCAGGCTTGCTTTAGTGCCCTGTCCCCACTGCCTGACTCCTCCCATCACCTCCATGTCAGGCTTGCTTTAGTGCCCTGCACCCACTGCCTGGCTCCTCCCATCACCTCAGTATTTCAGGCTTGCTTTACTGCCCTGCATCCACTGCCTGACTCCTCCCATCACCTTGGTATGTCAGGGTTGCTTTAGTGCCCCGCCCCCACTGCCTGACTCCTCCCGTCACCTCAGTATGTCAGGCTTGCTTTAGTCCCCTGCACTCACTGCCTGACTCCTCCCATCACCTTGGTATGTCAGGCTTGCTTTAGTGCCCTGCACCCACTGCCTGACTCCTCCCGTCACCTCGGTATTTCAGGCTTCGCCTTCACATTTCAAAGCATTTATAATTAGTCTGGTAACCAGCCACTGAGGTGGAGGAGGACGCTCTAAGGCCCCGTTTACACTTAATCAGTTGGTACGCCTTTTTTTTTATTTTCAATAGCAGTGCATTGTGAAAAAAGATTTCAGTTAAAACGTGTTAAGTGTGAATTGCGCCATAGGAAAGCATGGGCATTACTTTGAAAATCAGTTGTCCTTTCAGTTATAACGAAGAGCAACTGATTACGTGTAATTGGGGCCTTAGGCTCGGTTCTCACTAAGCCTGCAACCTTCAAATGGACATGTCAGCAGATCCTGTGCTAAGCATGTTCTGACTAATGATGGCCGGCAGTTCACATCGGTGGACAGTTTACTGCAAACATTTGCCATTCACTTTTACTGCAAAGTTTATGCAGTTTGTGTCTTCCCCATACTTTTACATTGAGACATATTTTAACCCTTCACTCTCAAGTCAGGTTGGGCAGAACAGTCAATTATGCATTTTTACCATATGGGCGACACCCCCATAAGAGAAATGAACCTGGCAGCCATTTTCCAGTCAGACTGGAGTCAGTGTAGGGAGAGCTGTGCTGCTGATTGAGGGACAGAGAGATAGCTTATTGACACTGTTCTGTGTTATTCGGTGCTGTGTAGCTGTGTGCCTGGAGTCAGTGTAGGGAGAGCTGTGCTGCTGAGGGACAGATAGAGATAGGTGTTCTCTATGGAATCCAGTGCTTTGTAGCTGTGTGCCTGGAGTCAGTGTAGGGAGAGCTGAGCTGCTGATTCAGGGACAGATAGATAGCTTGCTGACCCTGTTCTGTCTTGTTCAGTGCTGTGTAGCTGTGTGCCTGGGGTCAGTGTAGGGAGAGCTGTGCTGCTGATTCAGGGACAAAGAGATAGCTTGCTGACACTGTTCTGTGTTATTCAATGCTGTGTAGCTGTGTGCCTGGAGTCAGTGTAGGGAGAGCTGTGCTCCTGATTGAGGGACAGATAAGGATAGGTGTTCTCTATGGAATCCAGTACTGTGTAGCTGTGTGCCTGGAATGAGTGTAGGGAGAGCTGTGCTGCGGATTCAGGGACAGATAGATAGCAGCTCTGTGTGATATAATGCTGTGTAGCTGCTTACATAGGTGTTCTGCTCCTTGCAGTTCACTAACTAGGGACCCCAAAAGTCCTTTTGAGGACTGATCCTGCTGTTATTTTTGTTGTTGTTATTTGTGGTGTGGTGTGTAGCTTATATACACCACCTGTTTAGAATAGTGTAGTAGGTGGCTTCATCACTGTTACAGCCGGTCACTGTGATAAAATAAAGTGAATGAGTGACCGTATTGAAACATTTTTGTGTCACCTGACATTGTCATACAAAACGTTTCACATCATTGTGGAGCTTGTTGCGCAGTGTTAGGGACACACTGTGCAAGCAGCATAATTTGTGAGTGACCGCAGTGTAATGCCTAAACATTAGGCAAGTATATGCCTCTGCTACAGTTGCTGCAAATAACAGTTTTTAAAGGGAAGGTCCAAGCAAAATAAAAAAATGAGTTTCACTTACCTGGGGCTTCTACCAGCCCCATGCAGCCATCCTGTGCCCTGGTAGTCAGACTGCTGCTCCAGTCCCCCGCTGGCAGCATGCCGACCTCGGAGGTCGGCGGGCCACATTGCGTACATTTTTACGCATTCACGCTAATACAGAAACATTAACACATACATTTTACGCGTTAGTGGTTCAATGCGTAAATGTTTACGCATTGAACCAGTAACGCGTAAAATGTATGTGTTAACCACTTCACCGCCCAGGTACAGTATATCTACGCTCCTTTGGACTTCAGTTCCCCGCCCGGAGCGTAGATATATGCACCCCCCGCCGCCACCACCGCTGCCGCCGCTGTCCGCGCTCCCACTCGCACGTGCGCGCACTCCCGCGATCGTGCACGCCGCTACCCGCTCGCCCGGAGATCAATGAACGGGAAAATCCATTCCCGTTCGTTGATCTCTGCCCCCACAATGATCAGCATGCTTCTACGAGAAGCAGCCGATCATTGTGAGAAAACTCAGTTTCCCAGCCTCCCTTCCTGCAAGTGTCCTTCCGACGCTTGCAGGACACCTAAAAAAAAATGTGGCCATCTTGTGGCCAAAAAGTAATACTACACCCAAACATTTTTTTCACATATAAATACATTATTTTCACTATTCATTTTAACTAATTAACTCCCACACTCCCCAATTGTTACCAATATTTTTTTTTTGAAATATTAAAATAAATTTAAAAAAATTACAATAAAAAAAACTTAAATAGTTACCTTAGGGACTGAAATCTTTAAATATTTATATCAAGAGGGTATAACACTGTTACTTTATAAATTATGGGCTTGCAATTAGGGATGGACACAAAACTGAAAAAAATGCACCTTTATTTGCAAATAAAATATTGGCGCCAAACATTGTGATAGGGACATAATTTAAACGGTGTAATAACTGGGACAAATGGGCATATAAGTTACATGGATTTTAATTATAGTAGCATGCATTATTTAAAAACTATAATGGCGGAAAACTGAAAAATAATGTTTTTTTTTTCCAAATGTTTTCCTATTTTCCCATTAAAACACATTTAGAATAAAATAATTCTTGGCATAGTGTCCCATCTAAAGAAAGCCTAATTGGTGGTGAAAAAAACAAGATATAGTTCATTTTATTGTGATAAGTAATGATAAAGTTATAGGCGAATGAATGTAAGGAGCGCTGAAAGGAGAAAATTGCTCGGATGCTGAAGGGGTAAAACCACTCAGTTGGGAAGTGGTTAATGTTCCTGCAATTGCTGGAATGCGTAAAAATGTACGCAATGTGGCCCGCCGACCTCCGAGGTCGGCATGCTGCCAGCGGGGGACTGGAGCAGCAGTCTGACTACCAGGGCACAGGATGGCTGCATGGGGCTGGTAGAAGCCCCAGGTAAGTGAAACTCATTTTTTTATTTTGCTTGGACCTTCCCTTTAAGCAGGTAAACACAACGGCCATTTTGTTGGCCGACTGTTATGAGCACATCTTTATTTAGTATTTATTTATTTATTGTATTTATAAAGCGCCAACATATTACGCAGCGCTGATCTTTCTAATGCTATCTGTCAGGCTGATAACTAGTGATGGTCAGTGACATGCTGAGAACTCTGAGATGGTGAAAATTATATGCTAATTATATGCTTTGCATCAACTTGGAATTCTCAGCAGCTCACTGACCATCCCTAATGATAATTGTTCCTCCCTTTAGAATTCTCTAATAGTGTTGATCGAACACCCAGATATTCGGGTTCGGGTCAGCTCTGCCAAACATGGTCCAGATGTTCGGCATATTGGGCCAAACACTGAACCTAATTGAAGTCTATGGGGACCCGAGGATGGGGGCTGGAGGGGACGCAGCATGAGGAGAAAGCCATGGCCACAGTCGGCGGGGAGGGGGGACGTTCCCCCCTCTCCCTCACCTCGGGGCTCTCCCCTCTGCGCTCCCCTCCAGCTTAAGTTAGAGTGTGGGCAGCGGGGAGCAGCTACATACCTTCCGTGCGTTCCACCGCATACTCCTCGCTCTAGCGTCTGACGTCACATCTGTTGTAGTCTGTGGATACAGAGAGATGAGTCTCTGAGAGGTTCCTGATGCCAGGAATCTACCCTGCAAATAGAGAAACATCATCACTTCCTGTTAGAGAAAAGTGTTGATCGAACAGTGTTTGCCACTGTTCATTATTCCCCAAAGGAAGTGACGTCAGACGCTAGAGCGAGGAGTATGCGGTGGAACGCACGGAAGGTATGTATCTGCCCGCTGCTCACACTCTAACTTAAGCTGGAGGGGAGAGCAGTGGGGAGAGCCCCGAGGTAAGGGTGGGGGGGACCGTCCTTCCTCCACCGCCGACTGTGGCCATGGCTTTCCCCTCATGCTGCGTCCCCTCCAGCCCCCCAAAATGGCCCTGAGTGGGCCCCCGAACAGCGCAGCCGAGCACCATGAGGTGCTCGGCTGAGTTCAAGCCAAACACGAACACCCCAATATTCAGGGAATAACGAACAGTGGCGAACACTGTTCGAGCAACACTATTCTCTAACAGGAAATGATGATGTTTCTATATTTGCAGGGTGGATTCCCAGCATCAGGAACCTCTCAGAGACTCATCTCTCGGTATCCACAGACTATACAACGGACGATGATGACACTGGAGAAGAGTCTCCTGCAGATATCCTGGTTACCCCAAATATTCCCGCAGACTCACCTCACCTGTCTAACCCTGAGGGGCCTCATACTCAGCACAGCTCTCCCCCTGCTGGAGGGTCTTATTCCTGTTCCATGTGTGGGAAATGTTTTGTACAGAAATCACTTCTTGTCACACATGCGAGATCTCACACTGGAGAGAAACCATATTCATGTGCTGAGTGTGGGAAATGTTTTGGACAGAAATCACAACTTGTCAGTCATGAGAGATCTCACACGGGTGAGAAGCCCCATTCATGTGCTGAGTGTGGAAAATGTTTTGGGCAGAAAGCAAACCTTGTTGTACATGAGAGATCTCACACGGGTGAGAAGCCCTATTCATGTGCTGAGTGTGGAAAATGTTTTGGGCAGAAAGCATATCTTGTTGTACATGAGAGATCTCACACCGGTGAGAAGCCCTATTCATGTGCAGAGTGTGGGAAATGTTTTGGGCAGAAATCCCAACTTGTCAGTCATGAGAGATCTCACACTGGTGAGAAGCCCTATTCATGTGCTGAGTGTGGGAAATGTTTTTTACTGAAAGCAAACCTTGTCAATCATGAAAGATCTCACACCAGTGAGAAGCCCTATTTATGTGCAGAGTGTGGAAAATGTTTTGGGCAGAAAGCATACGTTTTAATCCATGAGAGATATCACACTGGGGAGAAGCCCTATTCATGTGCAGAGTGTGGGAAATGTTTTGTTCAGAAGTCAAATCTTGTCAAGCATGAGAGATCTCACACTGGTGAGAAGCCCTATTCATGTGCAGAGTGTGGGAAATGTTTTGTTCAGAAGTCAAATCTTGTCAAGCATGAGAGATCTCACACTGGTGAGAAGCCCTATTCATGTGCTGAGTGTGGGAAATGTTTTAGACATAAATCACAACTTGTCAGTCATAAGAGATCTCACACTGGGGAGAAGCCCTATTCATGTGCTGAGTGTGGGAAATGTTTTGGGCATAAATCACATCTTGTCACACATGAGAGATCTCACACTGGTGAGAAGCCCTATTCATGTGCTGAGTGTGGGAAATGTTTTGGGCAGAAATCACAACTTGTCAGTCATGAGAGATCTCACACTGGTGAGAAGCCCTATTCATGTGCTGAGTGTGGGAAATGTTTTGGGCGTAAATCACATCTTGTCACACATGAGAGATCTCACACTGGTGAGAATCCCTATTCATGTGCAGAGTGTGGGAAATGTTTTGGGCAGAAATCACAACTCGTCAGTCATGAGAGATCTCACACTGGTGAGAAGCCCTATTCATGTGCTGAGTGTGGGAAATGTTTTGGATGGAAAGAAAACCTTGTCAAGCATGAGAGATCCCACACCGGTGAGAAACCCTATTCATGTGCTGAGTGCGGAAAATGTTTTGGACAGAAATCACAACTTGTCAGTCATGAGAGATCTCACACTGGAGAGAAGCCCTATTCATGTGCAGAGTGTGGGAAATGTTTTGGACAGAAATCACAACTCGTCAGTCATGAGAGATCTCACACTGGTGAGAAGCCCTATTCATGTGCTGAGTGTGGGAAATGTTTTAGACATAAATCACAACTTGTCAGTCATAAGAGATCTCACACTGGGGAGAAGCCCTATTCATGTGCTGAGTGTGGGAAATGTTTTGGGCGTAAATCACATCTTGTCACACATGAGAGATCTCACACTGGTGAGAAGCCCTATTCATGTGCTGAGTGTGGGAAATGTTTTGGGCAGAAATCACAACTTGTCAGTCATGAGAGATCTCACACTGGTGAGAAGCCCTATTCATGTGCTGAGTGTGGGAAATGTTTTGGGCGTAAATCACATCTTGTCACACATGAGAGATCTCACACTGGTGAGAATCCCTATTCATGTGCAGAGTGTGGGAAATGTTTTGGGCAGAAATCACAACTCGTCAGTCATGAAAGATCTCACACTGGTGAGAAGCCCTATTCATGTGCTGAGTGTGGGAAATGTTTTGGATGGAAAGAAAACCTTGTCAAGCATGAGAGATCCCACACCGGTGAGAAACCCTATTCATGTGCTGAGTGCGGAAAATGTTTTGGACAGAAATCACAACTTGTCAGTCATGAGAGATCTCACACTGGAGAGAAGCCCTAGTCATGTGCTGAGTGTGGGAAATGATTTACGCATAAATACATATACTGCTTGTGAGACGTGTGTTGAGTGTGGGAAATGTTTTGGCCATAAGTGTTCTATTCCAATGCTGCTCAGTGCATTAGATTGTTGCTGCTTTTTGACTGTCTATATCAACCTCCATCAACTCCTTAAACAGTTGCATGTGTTTGTAAGTGTTGGTCCCTAGTGTACGCCAGGCATTTTGCAGGTTGGGGCACTGGCTGGTTAAATACTCTGCTACCATATACAGCGGGATGCGAAAGTTTGGGCAACCTTGTTAATCATCATGGGTTTCCTGTATAAATCGTTGGTTGTTACGATAAAAAATGTAATTTACATATATCATATAGGAGGCACACACACAGGGATATTTGAGAAGTGAAATTAAGTTTATTGGATTTACACAAAGTGTGCAATAATAGTTTAAACAAAATTAGGCAGGTGCATAAATTTGGGCACCACAAAAAGAAATGAAATCTATTTTATTTAGTAGATCCTCCTGTTTTTCTTGGAATGCTGTGTTGTTTTTTCCTCCAGGCATAACGCCCCTTGTTATGCCCAAATAACTCAACTTTAGTTTTATCAGGCCACAGCACCTTATTCCAAAATGAAGCTGGCTTGTCCAAATGCGCTTTAGAATACCTCAAGTGGCTCTGTTTGTGCTGTGGGTGGAGAAAAGGCTTCCTCTGCATCACTCTCACATACAGCATCTCCTTGTGTAAAGTGTGCAGAATGGTTGAACGATGGCACAGTGACTCCATCTGCAGCAAGATGATGTTGTAGGTCTTTGGTCTGTGGGTTGACTGTTCTCACCATTCGTCGCTTCTGTCTATCTGAAATTTTTCTTGGTCTGCCACTTTAAGCCTTAACTTGAACTGAGCCTGTGGTCTTCCATTTCCTCAATATGTTCCTAAGTTTGGAAACAGACAGCTGCAATCTCTGAGACAGCTTTCTGTATCCTTCCTCTAAACCATGATGGTGAACAATCTTTGTTTTTAGGTCATTTGAGAGTTGTTTTGAGACCCCCCATGTTGCTACTCGTCAGAGAAAATTAAAAGAGGAGGGAAACTTACAATTGACCCCCTTAAATACTATTTCTCATAATTGAATTCACCTGTGTATGTAGGTCAGGGGTCACTGAGCTTACTAATTAGTTCTAAAGGTTTTGGAATCAATAAAATGACAACAGTGCCCAAATTTATGCACCTGCCTAATTTTATTTAAACAATTATTGTGCACTTTCTGTAAATCCAAAAAACCTTCATTTTACTTATCAAATATCACTGTGTGTGTCTCCTATATGATATATTTAACTGACATTTTTTTTTATCGTAACAACCAACAATTTATACAGGAAAGTCATGACGATTAACAAGGTTGCCCAAACTTTCGCTTCCCACTGTATTGTGTGTTTGAGAGTTTACTTGGCATTTTGACAGAAAGCCAAAGGAACCTTGAACCTTTCTTCTACTGTGCTGAGAGTATGGAGAGTGCTAGAGTGTGCTGGCTTCCCCAGCCCCTGTAAGCCCCAATGCAGAGCAAATGAACAAAGAGCAGTAACGAGGATAGAAGCTGCGGCTCCCCTGGAAAGTTCTCGCAGCACACAGTCTGAGAACCACTGGTGTAAACTTTTCAAAGGGTTGGGGAGATTCAATTACCTTATTTTGGTCATAGTGTCCTTATCTTATCCACAGGAAGCTCTCTGTTATTTGCATGCTTAGATAAGTTTGATACTGTAGCTAAGAAAAAATAACCTTCCCCCAGCTAGAGCTGCAGTGGCTGGGATGCACTCTATAGGCAGTGGTAATGTTAGGGAGTCTTGCCCAAGCTCTCCTTATGAATAGGTGCTGGCTTACTAAACAAGAAGAGCAGGCATTCAAATCTAGGTCTCCTCCAATGTCAGAGGCAGAGCCCTTAACCGGTACACTATCCAGCCACTGGGGCTAGTGTATATATGAGGCATTATCTTTTGGCATTTTTTTTATCTCTGGGTGTTACCACCCCCTTTAAGAAGGCATAAAGTTATACCACATCAGTAAAATGCAACAACCTGTGCAGAAGTATTTTGCATGAAAACCGGGAACTAAACAATCAGCAGTTTCATACTCCTGTGAGACGTTATGTGATGTCATCTATGGAAATGGTGCATTTGCCTCAAAGCATAGATGTGTGAAAATACTCTCTTAAAATGCGTCGAGGAAATTAGTCGGAGAGGATGGTTCTAACTCGTCACTGAGTTCTCCACTATGGCCCAATCTGACTTTGTCAGAATTTGCTTCCCTTATTGATGTGGGATTTTGGATCGGGGGGGAATATATTCACCACCTGCACCACAATAATCATTGTAGATCGTGGTCTCAAATGGTAGTGGAATTTCACCTTCCTAGGCATTCCCGATTCAGGTACTGTCACCTCAGGCATGCAGCCCAATGTGGGGGTGTGACTGCTGACCTGGTCCCGGCACTGTGGAAAGCTGGCTGCTACATAAGGAAAGACTTATATCCAGGTTCTGCTCCAATCTTGCTGACTATGAATATGCTCATAGACTAGCTAAGACTGGGGCATATGGGAGGGATGGGGAGAAGAGTTTTCTGAGGAGGAGTGGACTTTGGGTGTGCGTGATGATTGTTGGAGGTGTGGTCATACCCCGGGTACTTTTAGGCATATGACTTGGGACTGTCCGCTCATCCAAGCATTCTGGGATAAAATATTGACCTTCATGAAAGTCAAGCTGAGTCTTCTTGTAGTGTCCTCTTATTAGTCTGGTCTGTTGGGATTGATAGAGGAATAGTCCTTGAATAAGAATAAAAAAAAACTTTGGTTCAACCAGGAGTGTCAAACTTAAAAACAATGTGGGGCGAAATTGTACACTGGGACCTAGTCACTGGCCAACCTCAGTATCTACTGGCCACCTTCCTCTCTTATACAGTTCCGTGGTGTCTAGACACCCCCACCCTCCCCATACTGTTCCCTGGTGTCTAAAGCCAACCACCCTACCCTATACAGTTCCCTAGTGTTTAGTTCTTTCTCTGTACCTCGCCGATATGGCTTCCCTGGTGATCTAGGGCTTCACTTCTAATATACAGTGGTTTGCAAAAGTATTTGGCCCCCTTGAAGTTTTCCACATTTTGTCATATTACTGCCACAAACATGAATCAATTTTATTGGAATTCCACATGAAAGACCAACACAAAGTGGTGTACACGTGTGAAGTGGAACGAAAATCATACAGGATTCCAAACATTAAAAAAAAAAAACTGCAAAGTGGGGTGTGCGTAATTATTCAGCCCCCTTTGGTCTGAGTGCAGTCAGTTGCCCATAGACATTGCCTGATGAGTGCTAATGACTAAATAGAGTGCACCTGTGTGTAATCTAATGTCAGTAAAAATACAGCTGCTCTGTAACGGCCTCAGAGGTTGTCTAAGAGAATCTTGGGAGCAACAACACCATGAAGTCCAAAGAACACACCAGACAGGTCAGGGATCAAGTTATTGAGAAATTTAAAGCAGGCTTAGGCTACAAAAAGATTTCCAAAGCCTTGAACATCCCACGGAGCACTGTTCAAACGATCATTCAGAAATGGAAGGAGTATGGCACAACTGTAAACCTACCAAGACAAGGCCGTCCACCTAAACTCACAGGCCGAACAAGGAGAGCGCTGATCAGAAATGCAGTCAAGAGGCCCATGGTGACTCTGGATGAGCTGCAGAGATCTACAGCTCAGGTGGGAGACTCTGTCCATAGGACAACTATTAGTCATGCACTGCACAAAGTTGGCCTTTGTGGAAGAGTGGCAAGAAGAAAGCCATTGTTAACAGAAAAGCATAAGAAGTCCCGTTTGCAGTTTGCCACAAGCCATGTGGGGGACACAGCAACCATGTGGAAGAAGGTGCTCTGGTCAGATGAGACCAAAATGGAACGTTTTGGCCAAAATGCAAAACGCTTTGTGTGGCGGAAAACTAACACTGCACATCACTCTGAACACACCATCCCCACTGTCAAATATGGTGGTGGCAGCATCATGCTCGGGGGGTGCATCTCTTCAGCAGGGACAGGGAAGCTGGTCAGAGTTGATGGGAAGATGGATGGAGCCAAATACAGGGCAAACTTGGAAGAAAACCTCTTGGAGACTGCAAAAGACTTGAGACTGGGGCGGAGGTTCACCTTCCAGCATGACAATGACCCTAAACATAAAGCCAGGGCAATGACCCTAAACATAAAGCCAGGGCAACAATGGCATGGTCTAAAACAAAACATATCTATGTGTTACAATGGCCAAAGTCCAGATCTAAATCCAATCGAGAATCTGTGGCAAGATCTGAAAACTGCTGTTCACAAACGCTGTCCATCTAATCTGACTGAGCTGGAACTATTTTGCAAAGAAGAATGTGCAAGGATTTCAGTTTCTAGATGTGCAAAGCTGGTAGAGACATACCCTAAAAGACTGGCAGCTGTAATTGCAGCAAAAGGTGGTTCTACAAAGTATTGACTCAGGGGGCTGAATAATTACGCACACACCACTTTGCAGTTATTTATTTGTAAAAAAATGTTTGGAATGATGTATGATTTTCGTTCCACTTCTCACATGTACACCACTTTGTATTGGTCTTTCACGTGGAATTCCAATAAAATTAAATCATGTTTGTGGCATTAATATGACAAAATGTGGAAAAGTTCAAGGGAGTCAAATACTTTTGCAAAACACTGTAGCTTCCCTGGTGGTGTAGAGTGGGCCAAACATAATGCATAAGTGAGGAAACCACAATTTAATGGCTCCATGGCCAGATTTGGCCTGTGGGCAGGAGTTTGACATGTATGGGTTAGACTGTTGTACCCATAAATGGTATCATTCTGATCCAAAACTTCTTGCATCACCTGGAGTTATAAATAGTGTTTTCATCCTGTTTTGTTTTGAATCAGGGCCACTTCTAGATTTTTTTTTTCACCCCAGGCAATAAATTCTACCCCTCCCTGACCTCACCCCCCAAAAAGAAAGAAAAAAGACACTAGAGAACACATTGAATATGATATAAACCATGTGCCGTATAATAAATGCTGCCACCTTGCACCTCAAATAAAAACAACAGGTATTATGTTGCCCACACTACAAGTTCCAACATCATTTCCCCACAGAACAATTTCAGGTATCATGTCCTTCCCATTGCAAGACCAGATCATCAAGCAAGTCGGATTTCATTACAGAATACTTATTTACAAGCATTATGGATTATGCAAATCTGAAACCACTTGTTAGGATAGATGTGGAGTGGAGGGGGTATATCATGACACTGAAGGGCTGACATAGTGAGATGGTACAAACATTTAGAGATTCATAACCCATTCTGGAGATAAGCACAGTGTGTTGGTGGTGTAAGTGAGACGAGATAAGAGAAGAAGAATGGAGGAGGGAAGGGTAGTAGGGGGTCAGAACTTATGACTTATGACTCACGGTTATTTTTACATGATTTTATCGCAATTTTAATGCAAGTGAATGGGAGCGATTTTTTAAAAGCGCTCAGAAAGTGCTGAGCGATCGAAAACGCTCAGAAAAGTGCTTATAGTATATCTGAGCCCTTAAGGTTCCCTTTAACTGCAAAACATTTTTCCAGTCCGGACAATTAAGTAGACAACAGTGTGCTTCAAAAATCAAAGACAGTGGCTCCAAGCCCCACACCAGCATGTCAGGACGGACATGCTGTGAGCTCCGCACTAGTAGACCAGCACAGCACTTTTAGCAGTCCTAGTCTCACTGACGCTTCTCTACTACCATCGATCAGCCAGGGGGACATGAGCAGGAGCCTGAGGAGCAGAAGATCATACTCCAAACACAAGAGAACTAGCCAGCATCCAAGCAACCACTCCACACAGACGAGCAAGACCCTGCTTCCCAAGATGGCGGATGGCACACCATGTTGGGACAGAGCGGCAGGTCACAGCCAGACCAATTTAGACAAATCGCAGAAATTGCTCAGCTCCCAGCACCTATGCCCCACTCCATCCTCCACCTCTACCCCTGCTGCTACTCCTTTCTCTATCAAATGAAAACATGCTCGCCTCCATGATCAAGTCTTCTGGACTGAGCTAAGAGAGCCCATAGTAATATGAAAAGCCTTAATGCTGCAACCCAAGCTTAAATAAGCACCAGGGAGTCAACCAGTGAACACTCGTATCCATCAAGGGTGTAGCAACAGTCCAAAGTGAAAGAAGACTGGGTCTCAACCTGGATTTTTAGGCCAATTGGCCAATTTTATTTTGCGAATAACAGTGCAAAAGCAGAGAGCCAATGGGCTTGATTCAGTAAACGGTGCTAACCTACTTAGCATGCCTAAAGACTTTAGGCGTGTTAACCAGGGTGCTAAGTAGGTTAGCACTGTTTCTAAAATCAGATCGCGCGCAAAGACCCGCGCGCGAAACATTGCGCGGAAAGTCGCATAGATGTGAATGGGCACTTCGTGCGCAATGCGCTGTGCGCGCGCAAAACTTTGCGCGCGGATCTTTGCGCGCGATCTGATTTTAACACGCCCAAACTGAGTTAAGGCGTGATAATGGCCTTTTCAGAAGCGTGCTAACAGTTAGCACTGCTTACTGAATCGAGCCCATTAGCTGACTTTACTGGCACATGAGAGAGATGGAGGCAGAGTGTGTGAATTAGAGAAGCAATCCGACAATACTGTCTCTATGATAGATTGTGGAGAAAGCTGGATGACCAGGCTATTTAAATGGAGAGTCTTTAGAGAGGAACTCTAGCCAAATTAAACAATTCCCTTCCATCTGTCCATGCTTCATGGGAAGGTTGGATATCCTGCCTAGAGATCAGAGGCCTCAGACCCCTTCTACAATTTACCTAACCACACCCTCCACCATTCCCATATCACCTTTACCCCCGTAAATATCTCTTTGTTCTCCCGCCGGCTCAATTATTGGAGACATGCATGTCCAATTACCTCATGCACCATGCTAGTTTGTTTTCGATTCATGTTGTATTGAATTATCCTTGTTGTTAATGAACTCTTTTGCCCTTTCCCCCTTAACTTGATTCTCTTTATGCCATCATTAGGAAGATCTCAGTGCCTTGGTGCTCTGACTGTATTATATTTGTTGGACTCTTGATAACATTCGATATTAACCCCTGCGAGGGGACTCTTCATTGAGTGTATGTTATTTTTACTTGTTATACTTCAATAAAATAATTTGAAACTAAAAATCAAAGACTGTGTGATTAAAATTGCAACAGCGCTGTTTGCATATCTAAAAACATCAAAATGAACTTCCGCAAATCCTCATGCGAATCCACTTACAAAAATCATGCAGCAATCAATGCTGTCCCCACAGCTAAGTTAAAAGCTGGGATCTTCGTTACAAGAATAAGTCTCTTGTGTAGTCACATACACCGCATAGAGGTAGCCCAGTGTGGTATGTGTCCTAACTCTGGCCCTGTAACATGCATAGCACATATTCCGTAGATAGGTTTTGATGCGCTGAATGCGTGCATGTTTGTGCTATGCACGTTACAGGGCCAGAGTTAGGACACATACGACACTGGGCTACCTCTACGCGGTAGCTCAAGGTGAGGAGACAGAATTTTGTGTTTCTTTAAATTGCATATTGAAAAACACACCACAGCTGCACATATCACACAGACTCACTCCACAAACTATTGGGGTACCCCACTATACATATAGCTAGGCAGCAGCAAAAGCCAGTAAAGGGCTATAGCAAAACTTAAATGACAGCATATATCCACATGCTTAGTTATTGGCATAAAGCAAGAGTCTGCTAGCTGGCAAAGCTCAGTTAGTACAGATCTATCATACTCACACTTTTCCTACACACTGATGGTGCTACATGCATGTCACAGTCCACTATAATCTTCACCTTGCTACATGCTTACAGCCACCAAGGCAGGCCATCAGGGGGTCCCACTGCAAGTGCTTGATGGATTGCCAGGCACCATGCCTGTCCACTGCGGTAGCAGCAGTGCATCTATCCACTCCCCCTGGACCAGGAATCGGAGCAGAGAGATGGTCCCCAGTGCCAGAAGAGCACCTCTGGTTCAGCTCAATAGAGGTGAGCCTCTGAAACTCAGCAGAGCAGGCCGTAGTCGCAGTGATGGGCTGTATGCAGCAGAGCACAGGTGTGCAGCCTCACATAAGGCAGAGGAGACTGTGGATTGGCCGGTGGATGAGCAGGTCCGGTTTTAGACTTTTTGCTGCCTGAGGTAAACTTGTGAGGTCCCCCCCCCCCCCTTCCCGATATGGAATGGTCATACAGCACCGAAAATTGTCACCCTCACTGCAGGTAGGTAGGTAGCCAGGTATAGGTGCCCCCTGCATAGGGTAGCCATGTATGGTTGCCCCCAGTATAGGTAGCCAATATAGTTGCCTCAGTATAGATAGCTAGTATAGTTGCCCCCAGTGTAGGTAGTATAGTTGCCCCAGTATATGTAGCTAGTATAGTTGCCCCCAGTATAGGTAGTATAGTTTTCCCCTGTATAGGTAGTATAGTTGCCCCAGTATAGGTAGATAGTATAGTTGCCTGCAGTATAGATATTATACTTGTGCCAGTTTAGGTAGTTAGTATAGTTGCAACCATAATAGGTAGTATAGTTGCCCTAGTTTAGGTAGTATAGTTGCTCCAGTATAGGTAGTTAGTATAGTTGCCCCCAGTATAGATATTATAGTTGTGCCAGTTTAGGTAGTTAGTATAGTTGCAACCAGAATAGGTAGTATAGTTTCTCCAGTATACTGTAGGTAGTTAGTATAGTTGCCCTCAGTATAGGTAGTATAGTTACCACCAGTATAGGTAGTATAGTTGACCCAGTATAGGTAAAAAACACTGGACTGCAGCACACAAGCTCTTTGTTAGAGAAAAAAATCAGTACAGATACATGCAAGCTTTCGGACAATCCCTGTCCTTTTTCAAGCTAATCAAAAATGAAAATTCACAGCTTTTTGAAAGCACCAGCAGGAAATGACATCATATCACATTAAGCATAATCACACATGAATTAACATAATTAGCACGGCAGGGTAAAACCATTAACCCTATAATGGCAAAGGAAAAAACACATATTGTATTTACGTCATTCTGCAGCATTCCCTCGCATGATGAAAAAGTCCAATCCCTTCTGTCCCTTTTATTAATTGTAGGTTGCAAAAGTCCATAGAGGAAACCTGTAAAGAGAAATACCTATAATTAGAGAAATAAATGCAAATCAAAATCATGATTTAAACCACAAGGAAACAATGTACCCAACTTTTCTATCCAAAATACCTCTTTCAAGGTAAGTGTTCGATCCCCCCCTCTCTGTAATGGGGGTACATGATCTGTCACCATAAATGTGAGGTCCTCCGCACAATGTCCCTCCTCTTTGCAGTGTCTAGGGATAGGAACATTTATAGTGCCAGATCTCACTGTGGTCCTGTGTTGTGAAATCCTGTTCCTCACTCTCTGAGTAGTCTCTCCCACATATAAGTCCCAGGCAGGGACAGCGAATAAGGTAAATGACAAATTTTGTCTGACAAGTCCAGAAATAACATGTTATACTTTTTAGTACCTGCTAAATTCTCAAAAGCGGTAGTTCTAATAATGTTGGTGCATTCAGAGCACGAGAGGCAAGGAAAACAGCCTGTGCGTCCAGATATAGGGGCCATATCCACTGTTGGTAAACATCTAGCATCTGCCCTAACTATCCTACTGTCTAACGTGGGATTCCTGTGAAAAGCCTGTAATGGGGGAACAGAAAATTCCTCAATATGAGGCTAAGCATTTGCAAGAAGATGCCAATGCTTCTTTAGGATAGCAAAGACCCTCTGTGAAAAAGAGTGGTATTGGCAAACAAATGGAAGTCGTCTAATGGCAGATCGATCAACTACGGGCCTATCCCTACATTGGGCAACAAAGTCCTTGGGGTAACCCTGGTCAAAAAACTTTTGGCACATTTCTTCCTTGTGTTTCACAGCAAGCTCAGTCGGGCCAACAATGTGATCGACCCTCTCGAGCTGACTGCGAACGAATGATCCAAAAACCCTAGGGTGATGGTAACTGTCAAACCTCAAAAGTCGGTTTCGATCAGTTGGTTTGTATAAAGATCTGACCAAAAATTATTGTCAGAAAAATGGACGGTAGTGTCCAAAAAAGAAACCTGTTTGGCATCATGTTCAATATTAAATGTGATAGACTCATGAATCGTGTTCAGATATTCATGAAAAGTCGTGAGGGAACCAATGTTGCCCCGCCATATCGTAAATATGTAATCAATGTTAGACCTGTCTCTAACCTTGCCTTTCTGGGTAAGCTAATAGAAAAAGGCTGTATACCTCCAGCTAGAAGCCAAAATCCTACAAAACAACAGTTATGACCCATTCCAGTCTGGCTTCAGGAAACACCACAGCACTGAAACTGCCCTCATCCAAATATGCAACCACCTGCTCATGGCAAGAGACAGAGGAGAGTGCTCGATCCTCATACTGCTAGACCTTTCTGCAGCCTTTGATACAGTTGACCATGACATCTTGATAAACAGGCTACAGGAGTACTGTGGCATTAATGACATACAGTAGTTCTTCAGTGGTTCCAATCCTTCTTCAGTGGCAGAACCCAAAAAGTGTCTATGGGGCCCTTCCTGTCCACCCCTGTACCACTTAAGTATGGGGTGCCCCAGGGCTCAATCCTCTCTCCCCTGCTTTTCACAATTTACATGTTACCACTTGGAAAACGAATTCAAAAACATGGCCTGACATACCACTGCTATGCGGACGACACCCAACTATATCTTTCCTTCAAGCCTGGTGTGACAGACCCAACTCTAACTATAAACGCCTGCTTACGTGAACTACAGCAATGGATGAGTGACAACTGGCTGAAACTAAATGGAGACAAAACTGAAGTACTTCTGATCGGAGGGCAGCGCATGACAACAAAACAACTTAACTTGCAGTCTTCACCACTGGGAATAGGAGGCAACCAACTAACCCCGTCACTGCCACATAATGCCAGTCCTGCACTCCCTTCACTGGCTACCTATAGAATGGAGGGTCCTATTCAAGATCGGCCTACTGACATTCAAATCACTGAATAATCTGGGCCCTGAATACATGAAAGAAATGTTGCAGCTGCGTATTCTCAGATCCAAAGGTCCTAATAATCTAGTCATGCCCAGAGTCCACTTGGAAACTTTTGGTCCCAGAGCCTTCTGTCATGCTGCCCCTATGTTTTGGAACTCCTTACCTCAACAGATCAGGATAGGAGCTCCAAAACGTAGGGGCAGCATGACAGAAGGCTCTGGGACCAAAAGTTTCCAAGTGGGTATGACTAGATTATTATGGATTTAAACACATCCAGGGATGGAGCATCCCTGGACGTGTTTAAATCCAGACTGAAAACCCACCTGTTCAGTTTGGCATTTGCAGAAATATAACTTTTGTTGTGTGAATACTTCATCCTACAACCAATTACTGAATCTGAGAGAGCCTAAGCGCTATAAAAATGTTATTGTATTGTATTGTAATGTAGCGGCACTACCGTTAATTTTTCTGACAATAATTTTGTCGATCTGCCATTAGACGACTTCCATTTCTTTGCCAATACCACTGTTTTTCACAGAGGGTCTTTGCTATCCTAAAGAAGCATTGGCATCTTCTATTCTACGGCCTTATGCAGTCAGAGCACAATGTTCTACTGAACATAGTGCTTCCAGAAATGCCTCCATTTCTTTCCAAGAGAAATTCTCCTAAACCACTTTACATCCTGCATACAGTATATTCACGACGTTGCAAGTGGCTCCTGAAAGCCACCTGACGTGAATATAAGTTGCTTTCATTTAATGAGCACAGTGAGCATGCTAGCGGGGGCCTGGGCTCATTAACCCCCCCACCCCCTAACTACATTATACTGGTATCCCTTTCCGGGGCTCCGATCCCCCCACCCGATCCTCTGTAATACCCCCCTCCCCCTCCATGTTGCAATCGGGCAGCATGGAGCATTACAAAGTAACAATCTTTACCTGACCTTGTTCCTGCGGTGATCGCGATCCTCTCCCTGTAGTCCCGCTGTCAGCCTCACTATGCTGAATGAATCGGGTCCCGGCTTGATGACGTCATCAAGCCGGGACCCGATCCGGTCAGCATAGTGAGGCTGACAGCGGTGCTGCAGGGAGAAGATTGTGATCGCCGATGGAACAAGGTCAGGTGAGAGTTTGTTACTTGTAAAGCTTCCCTGCGCCCAACTCTGCAGGGGGGACACCTGGCATTTGGGGGTAAGAAGGGTACCTTCAAGGGTAAACATCTGGCTATCCATGGGGGGGATTTAAATTAAACGGGAACAAAGTTAGCTATCAATTGGGGAGGGATAAAGGAGCACACACCTGGCTGTGAACGGGGATGGGGGTAATAAAAAAAGCACATCTGGCTGACTATGGGGGGAGAGGAGGATAAACAGGCTCGTCTGGCTTACTGAGGTGGGGGTTACAGAGGCACATCTGGCGCCGGGGGGGGGGGGGGTTACAGAGGAACATCTGGCCAACTATGGTAGAGGGGGGATATAAAAAAGCACATCTGGCTAACTAGGGGGTGGGGAAGAATAAAAAGTGCCCCATCAATGAAAGAAAAATCCATATTGTCGCCATACATTGATCATACTTTAATCACTGTAATAACCAGGACAAACGGCCAAAACAAATGTGTGGGTTTAACCTATAGTAGCACTTATTATTTTCAAACTATTATGGTTGAAAACAGAGAAATAATTACTTGTTTTTATTTTTTCCCCTTATTACCTTTACAATCCTTACAAAATAAAATAATTCTTGGCAAAAAGCACCACCCAAAGAAAGCCTAATTGGTGGCGAAAAAAACAAGGTATAGATCATTTATGTGTGAAGTCGTGATAAAGTTATTGACTAATGAATGGGAGGAGTGTGAAATGTAGAAAATTGCTTTGGTTTTTAATGGGGAAAACCCCAGAGTAGGGAAGTGGTTAAAGAGACACTCTGCAGAGCAACTCCTTTTACTAAACCAGTTAAGTGAAGTGACTGAAGCCTCCGAATTCAAGCATATCATACTTAAATTCTAACACATTTCATACACTCAGCACATGAATAGGGCTTCTCTCCAGTGTGAAATCCCTCAAGTTTGACAAGCTTTGATTTCTCTCCAAAACATTTCCCACACTCAGCACATGAATAAGGCTTCTAACCAGTGTGACCTCTCTCATGTCTGACAAGGCTACTTTTCTTACTAAAGCATTTCCCACACTGTGCACATGAATAGGGCTTCTCCCCAGTGTGAGATCTCGCATGTCTAACAAGTTCTGATCTCCTTACAAAACATTTCCCACACTCAGCACATGAATAGGGCTTCTCCCCAGTGTGAGATTTCTCGTGCATGACAAGTTCTGATTTCCCCCCAAAACATTTCCCACACTCAGCACATGAATAGGGCTTCTCACCAGTGTGAGATCTCACATGTCTGACAAGTTCTGCTTTCCTTACAAAACATTTCCCACACTCAGCACATAAATAGGGCTTCTCCCCAGTGTGAGATTTCTCGTGCATGACAAGTTCTGATTTCCCGCCAAAACATTTCCTACACTCAGCACATGAATAGGGCTTCTCACCAGTGTGAGATCTCACATGTCTGACAAGGTCTGCTTTCCTTACAAAACATTTCCCACACTCAGCACATGAATAGGGCTTCTCACCAGTGTGAGATCTCTTATGAACGACTAAGTGTGATTTCTCTACAAAACATTTCCCACACTCAGCACATGAATAGGGCTTCTCACCAGTGTGAGATCTATTATGGATGACAAGGGTTACCTTTTGTCTAAAACATTTCCCACACTCGGCACATGAATAAGGCTTCTCACCAGAGTGAGATCTCTCATGTCCGACAAGAGCATATTTCCAAGCAAAACATTTCCCACAGTCAGCACAGGAATAGGGCTTCTCACCAGTGTGATATCTCTCATGTCTAACAAGATGGGATTTACGACCAAACCATTTCCCACACTCAGCACATGAGTAGGGCTTCTCACCAGTGTGAGATCTCTCATGTATGGCAAGATGTGATTTCTGAACAAAACATTTCCCACATGTGGAACAGGAATAAGTTCCTCCAGCAGGGGGAGAGCTGTGCTGGGTATGAGGCCCCTCAGGGTTAGACAGGTGAGGGGAGTCTGGGGGAATATTTGGGGTAACCAGGACATCTGCAGGAGACTCTTGTCCAGTGTCATCATCATCCGTTGTGCAGTCTGTGGATACAGAGAGATGAGTCTCTGAGAGGTTCCTGATGCCGGGACTCCGCGCTGCAAATACAGAAACGTAATCACTTCCTGTTAGAGAATTTTGAGGGGAGGAACAATTATCATTAGGGATGGTCAGTGAGCTGCTGATAATTCCAAAGTAATGCAGATCGGAAATGGGCCAAATTCAGCATCTGTGTAACTCTGTATATAATTAGCATATAATTAGCACCATCTTAAAGTTATTGGCATGACCATCGCTAGTTATCAGCAGAAGGTTGTGCTGATTACAGGCGGCCAATCACATGACAATAACTTTGCATGCAAATTTTATGTGTCTTGGAATTTGGACAATGAAATAAATTTCCTGAGAAATGTGATTAGTGGTATACAATTTGCATGACATTGCCCATCTCTACACATAAAGCATTGGCCACACATAGAAAAGCAGTCAATTGTAGAACTTGATGAGACAGTGGAAGCAATGTGTTACTCCTGTGACAACAGACCTATATGTACTTGCAAAAAATCTGTTATGTTTGTAGAGCAATGTGGTGTCACTTACACATTCTTATTACCATTGTATCCTCCTGTCACTCATATGCCCCTTGTAATGTACAGTTATCTCTCGTCCCCAATTGTGCAAATAAAAATATTCTTACGTTACAACACACTAAATTATAGGAGCTGTGAGGTGGAGGAATTATACATTTATGTTACAGAGACCCCAAACCACTAATATTTCTGTATCTAGATATAAATACATACATATATACTATATAGACATATCTCTCCTCCCATCCTTTTGTCCAATAAGGAACCAAAGTGCTGTCCACTGCGGCTCCTATTGGACAGGAGATGGGTGGGGGTGGGGAAAGGGTGGGGCTAGAAATCACTGGACCCCCTGCAAAACTTGGGTAACACCTTCACCTTGTTAAAAAACCTGACATGACCCAATTTTTATTTTATTCATTCATTAGTAATGTCCATAGAGTTGTGCTTCCTCTTTCTATGCCTCCTCTGCCCATCCCCCTTCCACACACACTTATTTCAGTGCCTCCTCTGCCCCTCCCCACACACTTATCTCAGTGCCTCCTCTGCCCCTCCCCCTTCACACACACTTATTTCACTGCCTCCTCTGCCCCTCCCCCTCCACACACACTTATATCAGTGCCTCCTCTGCCCCTCCCCCCTCCACTCCGCATAGTGTGTGACGTTGGCGCATAGTGTCTGTAGTGTATGGGCAGACTGAACAAAAATCACATTTATCTCTAATCAGATTCAATTAGAGATGAATTTGTCTCTTTGTCGATTCTGCCCATAATTGTTAGGTCTATGGGCACCTTTAGTGTTGGCAGATAGTGGTAGCAAAACAAAACATCCATAATCTTATCAGACCTTGCATAGTGCTGGGACAGTGCAGTGGTGACGGGTTCCTCTATTCAGTTTATCAGACCTTGCATAGTGCTAGGACAGTGCAGTGGTGACAGGTCCTCTATTCAGCTTATCAGACCTTGCATAGTGCTAGGACAGTGCAGTGGTGTCAGGTGACAGGTCCTCTATTCAGATTATCAGACCTTACATAGTGCTAGGACAGTGCAGTGGTGACGGGTTCCTCTATTCAGCTTATCAGACCTTGCATAGTGCTAGGACAGTGCAGTGGTGACGGGTTCCTCTATTCAGCTTATCAGACCTTGCATAGTGTTAGGACAGTGCAGTGGTGACGGGTTCCTCTATTCAGCTTATCAGACCTTGCATAGTGCTAGGACAGTGCAGTGGTGACGGGTTCCCCTATTCAGCTTATCAGATCTTGCATAGTGCTAGGACAGTGCAGTGGTGACTGGTTCCTCTATTCAGCTTATCAGACCTTGCATAGTGCTGGGACAGTGCAGTGGTGCCGGGTTCCTCTATTCAGCTTATCAGACCATGCATAGTGCTAGGACAGTGCAGTGGTGACGGGTTCCTCTATTCAGCTTATCAGACCATGCATAGTGCTAGGACAGTGCAGCGGTGACTGGTTCCTCTATTCAGCTTATCAGACCTTGCATAGTGCTAGGACAGTGCAGCGGTGTCAGGTTCCTCTATTCAGCTTATCAGTCCTTGCATAGTGCTGGGACAGTGCAGTGGTGTCGGGTTCCTCTATTCAGCTTATCAGATCTTGCATAGTGCTAGGACAGTGCAGTGGTGACGGGTTCCTCTATTCAGCTTATCAGACCTTGCATAGTGCTAGGACAGTGCAGTGGTGACGGGTTCCTCTATTCAGCTTATCAGACCTTGCATAGTGCTGGGACAGTGCAGTAGTGTCGGGTTCCTCTATTCAGCTCATCAGACCTTGCATAGTGCTGGGACAGTGCAGTGGTGACGGGTTCCTCAATTCAGCTTATCAGACCTTGCATAGTGCTAGGACAGTGCACTGGTGACGGGATCCTCTATTCAGCTTATCAGACCTTGCATAGTGCTAGGACAGTGCAGTCGTGACGGGTTCCTCTATTCAGCTTATCAGACCTTGCATAGTGCTAGGACAGTGCAGTGGTGACGGGTTCCTCTATTCAGCTTATCAGACCTTGCATAGTGCTAGGACAGTGCAGTGGTGACGGGTTCCTCTATTCAGCTTATCAGACCTTGCATAGTGCTAGGACAGTGCAGTGGTGACGGGATCCTCTATTCAGCTTATCAGACCTTGCATAGTGCTAGGACAGTGTAGTGGTGTTGGGTTCCAATATTCAGCTTATCAGTCCTTGCATAGTGCTAGGACAGTGCAGTGGTGACGGGTTCCTCTATTCAGCTTATCAGACCTTGCATAGTGCTGGGACAGTGCAGTGGTGACGGGTTCCTCTATTCAGCTTATCAGACGTTGCATAGTGCTAGGACAGTGCACTGGTGACGGGATCCTCTATTCAGCTTATCAGACCTTGCATAGTGCTAGGACAGTGCAGTGGTGAAAGGTTCCTCTATTCAGCTTATCAGATCTTGCATAGTGCTAGGACAGTGCAGTGGTGATGTGTTCCTCTATTCAGCTTATCAGACCTTGCATAGTGCTAGGACAGTGCAGTGGTGACGGGTTCCTCAATTCAGCTTATCAGACCTTGCATAGTGCTAGGACAGTGCAGTGGTGACTGGTTCCTCTATTCAGCTTATCAGACCTTGCATAGTACTGGGACAGTGCAGTGGTGTCGGGGTTCCTCTATTCAGCTTATCAGTCCTTGCATAGTGCTGGGAAAGTGCAGTGGTGACGGGTTCCTCTATTCAGCTTATCAGATCTTGCAAAGTGCTAGGACAGTGCACTGGTGACGGGATCCTCTATTCAGCTTATCAGACCTTGCATAGTGCTAGGACAGTGCAGTGGTGACGGGTTCCTCTATTCAGCTTATCAGACCTTGCATAGTGCTAGGACAGTGCAGTGGTGACAGGTTCCTCTATTCAGCTTATCAGACCTTGCATAGTGCTAGGACAGTGCAGCGGTGACGGGTTCCTCTATTCAGCTTATCAGACCTTGCATAGTGCTAGGACAGTGCAGTGGTGACGGGATCCTCTATTCAGCTTATCAGACCTTGCATAGTGCTAGGACAGTGCAGTGGTGATGGGTTCCTCTATTCAGCTTATCAGACCTTGCATTGTGCTAGGACAGTGCAGTGGTGACTGGTTCCTCTATTCAGCTTATCAGACCATGCGTAGTGCTGGGACAGTGCAGTGGTGACGGGTTCCTCTATTCAGCTTATCAGATCTTGCATAGTGCTAGGACAGTGCAGTGGTGTCGGGTTCCTCTATTCAGCTTATCAGAGATTGCATAGTGCTAGGACAGTGCAGTGGTGACGGGTTCCTCTATTCAGCTTATCAGACCTTGCATAGTGCTAGGACAGTGCAGTGGTGACGGGTTCCTCTATTCAGCTTATCAGACCTTGCACAGTGCTAGGACAGTGCAGTGGTGACAGGATCCTCTATTCAGCTTATCAGACCTTGCATAGTGCTAGGACAGTGCAGTGGTGACGGGTTCCTCTATTCAGCTTATCAGACCTTGCACAGTGCTAGGACAGTGCAGTGGTGACGGGATCCTCTATTCAGCTTATCAGACCTTGCATAGTTCTAGGACAGTGCAGTGGTGTCGGGTTTCTCTATTCAGCTTATCAGACCTTGCATAGTGCTAGGACAGTGCAGTGGTGACGGGTTCCTCTATTCAGCTTATCAGACCTGGCATAGTGCTGGGACAGTGCAGTGGTGTCGGGTTCCTCTATTCAGCTTATCAGACCTTGCATAGTGCTGGGACAGTGCAGTGGTGTCTGGTGAAAGGTCCTCTATTCAGCTTATCAGACCTTGCATAGTGCTAGGACAGTGCAGTGGTGTCGGGTTCCTCTATTCAGCTTATCAGACCTTGCATAGTGCTAGGACAGTGCAGTGGTGACGGGTTCCTCTATTCAGCTTATCAGACCTTGCATAGTGCTGGGACAGTGCAGTGGTGTCGGGTTCCTCTATTCAGCTTATCAGACCTTGCATAGTGCTGGGACAGTGCAGTGGTGTCGGGTTCCTCTATTCAGCTTATCAGATCTTGCATAGTGCTGGGACAGTGCAGTGGTGACCTGTTCCTCTATTCAGCTTATCAGACCTTGCATAGTGCTAGGACAGTAACGGGTTCCTCTATTCAGCTTATCAGGTCTTGCATAGTGCTAGGACAGTGCAGTGGTGTCTGGTGACAGGTCCTCTATTCAGCTTATCAGACCTTGCATAGTGCTAGAACAGTGCAGTGGTGACAGGTTCCTCTGTTCAGCTTATCAGACCTTGCATAGTGCTAGGACAGTGCAGTGGTGTTGAGTGACAGGTCCTCTATTCAGTTTATGAAAAGAGGAACACGACATCCAACACCACTGCACTGTCCTAGCACTATGCAAGGTCTGATAAGCTGAATAGAGGAACCCGTCACCACTGCACTGTCCTAGCACTGGGTGCAGGGCACTAAAGCAAGCCTGACATACCAAGGTTATGGGAGGAGTCAGGCAGTGGGTGCAGGGCACTAAAGCAAGTCTGACATATCGAGGTGATGGGAGGAGTCAGGCAGTTGGTGCAGGGCACTAAAGAAAGCCTGACATATCAAGGTGATGGGAGGAGTCAGGCAATGGGGGCAGAGCACTAAAGCAAGCCTGACATACCGAGGTGATGGGAGGAGTCAGGCAATGGGGCAGGGCACTAAAGCAAGCCTGACATACTGAGGTGATGGGAGGAGTTAGGCAGTGGGTGCAGGGCACTAAAGCAAGCCTGACATACCAAGGTGGTGGGAGGAGTTGGTCAATGGGGCAGGGCACTAAAGCAAGCCTGAGATACGGAGGTGATGGGAGGAGTCAGGCAGTGGGGGCAGGACACTAAAGTAAGCCTGACATACCCAGGTGATGGGAGGAATCAGGCAGTGGGTCCAGGGCACTAAAGCAAGCCTGACATACCGAGGTGATGGGAGGAGTCAGGCAGTTGGTGCAGGGCACTAAAGCAACCGACATACTGAGGTGATGGGAGGAGTCAGGCAGTGGGTGCAGGGCACTAAAGCAAGCCTGACATACTGAGGTGATGGGAGGAGTCAGGCAGTTGGTGCAGGGCACTAAAGAAAGCCTGACATATCAAGGTGATGGGAGGAGTTAGGCAATGGGGGCAGGGAACTAAAGCAAGCCTGACAAACCAAGATGGTGGGAGGAGTCGGTCAATGGGGCAAGGCACTAAAGCAAGCCTGAGATACGGAGGTGATGGGAGGAGTCAGGCAGTGGGTGCAGGGCACTAAAGCAAGCCTGACATACCAAGGTGGTGGGAGGAGTCGGTCAATGGGGCAGGGCACTACAGCAAGCCTGAGATACGGAGGTGATGGGAGGAGTCAGGCAGTGGGGGCAGGACACTAAAGTAAGCCTGACATACCCAGGTGATGGGAGGAATCAGGCAGTGGGTCCAGGGCACTAAAGCAAGCCTGACATACCGAGGTGATGGGAGGAGTCAGGCAGTTGGTGCAGGGCACTAAAGCAAGCCTGACATACTGAGGTGATGGGAGGAGTCAGGCAGTGGGTGCAGGGCACTAAAGCAAGCCTGACATACTGAGGTGATGGGAGGAGTCAGGCAGTGGGTGCAGGGCACTCAAGAAAGCCTGACATATCAAGGTGATGGGAGGAGTCAGGCAGTTGGTGCAGGGCACTAAAGCAAGCCTGACATACTGAGGTGATGGGAGGAGTCAAGCAGTGGGGGCAGGGCACTAAAGCAAGCCTGATATACTTAGGGGTTTGGAGGAGTCAGGCAGTGGGTGCAGGGCACAAAAGTAAGCCTGACATACTGAGGTAATGGGAGGAGTCAGGCAGTGGATGCAGGGCACTAAAGCAAGCCTGACATACCGAGGTGATGGGAGGAGTCAGGCAATGGGGGCAGGGCACTAAAGCAAGCCTGACATACTGAGGTGATGGGAGGAGTCAGGCAGTGGGTGCAGGGCACTACAGTAAGCCTGACATACCAAGGTGATGGGAGGAGTCAGGCCGTGGGTGCAGGGCACTAAAGCAAGCCTGACAAACTGAGTTTATGGGAGGAGTCAGGCAATGGGGGCAGGGCACTAAAGCAAGCCTGACATACCGAGGTGATGGGAGGAGTCAGGCAGTGGGGGCAGGACACTAAAGTAAGCCTGACATACCCAGGTGATGGGAGGAATCAGGCAGTGGGTCCAGGGCACTAAAGCAAGCCTGACATACCGAGGTGATGGGAGGAGTCAGGCAGTTGGTGCAGGGCACTAAAGCAAGCCTGACATACTGAGGTGATGGGAGGAGTCAGGCAGTGGGTGCAGGGCACTAAAGCAAGCCTGACATACTGAGGTGATGGGAGGAGTCAGGCAGTTGGTGCAGGGCACTAAAGAAAGCCTGACATATCAAGGTGATGGGAGGAGTCAGGCAATGGGTGCAGGGCACTAAAGCAAGCCTGATATAACGAGGTGATGAGAGGAGTCAGGCAGTGGGTGCAGGGCACTAAAGCAAGCCTGACATACCGAGGTGATGGGAGGGGTCAGGCAGTGGGTGCAGGGCACTAAAGCAAGCCTGACATACCGAGGTGATGGGAGGAGTCAGGCAGTGGATGCAGGGCACTAAAGCAAGCCTGACATACCGAGGTGATGGGAGGAGTCAGGCAATGGGGGCAGGGCACTAAAGCAAGCCTGACATACTGAGGTGATGGGAGGAGTCAGGCAGTGGGTGCAGGGCACTAAAGTAAGCCTGACATACCAAGGTGATGGGAGGAGTCAGGCCGTGGGTGCAGGGCACTAAAGCAAGCCTGACAAACTGAGTTTATGGGAGGAGTCAGGCAATGGGGGCAGGGCACTAAAGCAAGCCTGACATACCGAGGTGATAAGAGGAGTCAGGCTATAGGGGCAGGACACTTAAGCCTGAAATACCAAGGTGATGGGAGGAGTCAGGCAGTGAGGGCAGGGCACTAAAGCCATCCTGACATACCCCCGTGATGGGAGGAGTCAGGCAGTGGGTGCACGTCACTAAAGCAAGTCTGACATACCGAGGTGATGGGAGGAGTCAGGCAGTGGGGGCAGGGCACTAAATAAAGCCTGACATATCAAGGTGATGGGAGGAGTCAGGCAGTGGGTGTAGGGCACTAAAGAAAGCCTGACATATCAAGGTGATGGGAGGAGTCAGGCAATGGGGGCAGGGCACTAAAGCAAGCCTGACATACCAAGGTGATGGGAGGAGTCAGGCAGTTGGTGCAGGGCACTAAAGCAACCCTGACATACTGAGGTGATGGAAGAAGTCAGGCAGTGGTTGCAGAACACTAAAGCAAGCCTGACATACCGAGGTGGTGGAAGGAGTCGGGTAATTGGGTCAGGACACCAAAACAAGCCTGACATACCAAGGTGATGGGAGGAGTCAGGCAGTTGGTGCAGGGCACTAAAGCAAGCCTGACATACCGAGGTGGTGGGAGGAGTCGGGTAATTGGGGCAGGACACTAAAACAAGCCTGACATACAGAGGTGAGGAGAGGACTCAGGCAGTGGAAGCTGGACACTAAAGTAAGCCTGACATACCGAGGTGATGGGAGGAATCAGGCAGTGAGTGCAGGGCACTAAAGCAAGCCTGACATACTGAGGTGATGGGAGGAGTCAGGCAGTGGGTGCAGGGCACTACAGCAAGCCAGACATACCCAGGTGATGGGAGGAGTCAGGCAGTGGGTGCAGGGCATTAAAGCAAGCCTGACATACCAAGGTGGTGGGAGGAGTCAGGCAATGGGGGCAGGGCACTAAAGCAAGCCTGACATACCGAGGTGATGGGAGGAGTCAGGCAGTGGGGGCAGGGCACTTAAGCAAGCCTGACATACCGAGGTGATGGGAGGAGTCAGGTAGTGGGTGCAGGGCACTTAAGCAAGCCTGAGATACGGAGGTGATGGGGGGACTCAGGCAGTTGGTGCAGGGCACTAAAGCAAGCCTGACATACTGAGGTGATGGGAGGAGTCAGGCAGTGGGTGCAGGGCACTAAAGGAAGCCTGACATACCTAGGTGATGGGAGGAGTCAGGCAGTGGGCGCAGGGCACTAAAGCCCATTAGTCATTTCACACTGGTGCTCGCTTCTTCCGAGGCTGTATCGCTTTATAACCTGTGAGTGTTTAAACCATTTCTACGTACTCACATATGGATGATGTCAAAATACTTCACCTCTGGGTGTTAGGCCGTGTGTCTCAGCTGTGTCAGACACACAGGAAGAGCTGAGATGCAGACAATTCCCCATAGATGGCATCCTTGGTTGCTAAGCAACCTGGGATAAAGTGGATCCGAGATGAATTTTTTCACATTGAGTTCCCTTCCTATTGTTTATAGGGCATTCCTCAAGCCAATTTTGTTTTTGTTTTAATACCCTAATTCCCTATAAACTAAACAAGCCACGCCCACAGGTTTTCAGAGAGCCAAGGCATTTTCAGACAGTAGCAAGGGCTCATGGGAGCTCAACCTGGGCAAGAGGAGGGGGAGATATTACTAGCCAGAGATGTCAGAGGCAGAGGGGAGGAGGAGGGGGGGATTAGGATTTTTTGCTCAAGATGCAGATAAGCCTGCCTCTGTGTAATGTTTACAAACAACATGGCTGCTGTCATTGTATCACAGGAAGATATAATCATATTCTATTGAAGCTGTTTGCAGATAGATTTGCTGTGTAAACTATCTAAACTTTCGATAAGATATATAGACAAGTTACTTGTTATACTTAGTTTTTCATCTCGGATCCGCTTTAAGGTGGCTGAACGAAGACATAAGGGCATCAGCACTGGAACTAATTAGTAGATATAAAACGCTTCGACACTAGCAAGCGGCCACTGCTAAAGTCTCAAAGGAAAACAGGGCAGCCCAGTGAGAGAGAATAAAGAGACCTTTCTCTTCCTTAGGGTGTCTGTACTGCTACGGTTAGCAAGCTGTCACCAAATACTATCATGATTGAGAGTTATAGATGGTAAAAATCTAACATGAGCACATAGCATAAGCCCTAATATGGCCAGTCTGTGAGCAATGACAGTCATACCAGCAATGCAGATACACATTATTCTATATTTACTGCTGATTACTCACCTGTTCTGCCCTCTGTAACAGTGTCCTTCTCTTTACTTGTCCCCATCATGTCACCATCCTCCATAGACTGCTGATCACTCCTCACATATGTCTCTTCTTCCTCTTTACTTGTCCCCATCATGTCACCCTCCTCCATAGACTGCTGATCACTCCTCACATAGGTCTCTTCTGCCTCTTTGATTGTCCTCATCATGTCACCCTCCTCCATAGACTGCTGATCACTCCTCACATAAGTATCTTCTTCTTCCTCTTTATTTGTCTTCATCATGTCACCCTTCTCCATAGATTGCTGATCACTCCTCACATATGTATATTTTTCTTCCTCTTTAACCACAACACTTCCACATATAAGTTCTCCACCCTAAGTGGATAAAGTGAGAGATAATTTTTAATGTGAACACAAATAACAGCATAGACAGGAGGAAACAATGTCACACAGTTTGGAGTCTCCGGGGACCCTCAGCCCCACCTACCTGATAATCATGGAGGATGGTGTGATCTTCTTGTAGACAATCCTGGGAATAAAGTGGACCTGTACATCTCGCTGGTGGATTACTGTTACTGGATCCATCTGTAGGAAACACACACACTGACTAAATATATTGTCTCTATGTGTTTATCAGATAATAGCAGTATGGAGGGTCCTCCTATATCCCCCTCTTTCCTTTACAAGAAATGAAAGTCCAGTGTGCTCCCCAGAACTTTCAGGAGGCATGAAAAAGTAGCTGGGTGGGGCAAGATGAGAGAATGCAGGCCCGGTGCTTCTGTGTGCAACTCTGCTAACAGAATAGGAGGAGGTGAGCCAGTGACAGCCGGGAGCTCACCAAAACTAGCCAGATGGAGCACCCAGCTAAAAGAGTCTGGGGAGAACACTGACGTCTCCTCTTACCTGGTGATGTGAGGGGTGGCTGATTCTCCATCATGGTGTTCTTGTAGAGGTCCTGGTGTCCTTCTATATACTGCCGCTCCTGCATGGAGAAATAGATGGTGACATCCTGACATCTTATAGAAACCTGACAAGCACAATGATACAATCACCACCTAGACACACCCCTTGCTGTTACTGGATAATGTCCCATAATGGCCTCCGTGGAAGCACATTCATAGCGCAAAACGGCTGTCAGGCACCTGTTCCCAGCACCCACCGCACCACCACACTCCACCAGATGGTATGTGATCCACTTTTTTAGCTACAAGAATCTTGTACTGCATTACTCTGCCCTGCTGTTGGAATAAAGCACCTGCAGTGCCGATTGCCTTCTTTACTCTTCATTTCCGCTCATACTGCCTTCTACTCTCATCAGAGCACGCAGTCTGTACCGCAGCAGGAGAAGAGTGTGTGTGTGAACCCTGCCTACATCCTTCCAGAGTTAGCTGCCCCAAGCTGCAGTGCCAACTATCCTTCCCCCTCCTTTTGCTCAAATGTCCCATAATTCCCAGCACTGCTCACCTCTCCTGTCAGCAGCTCTATCATCTTCCTGGTGATTTCCAGAATCCCCTGGATGTTGTCTCTCTTAGATAAAAGGGAGTGAGGTGGGGGCACCGTGATGGTCACATGATCACCAGACTTTACTGGAGGAAAACTCTGTATGGAAAGATCAACAGTAACGTCACATGACCGCCCAGAATCCTCCTCACCTCTCCAGTCAGTTAAGTGCAGGGCCGGTATGACTTTCCCTGTATAAGTAGCCAGATGTTTCCAAGCATTAAGTAACCCCACTCCTGTGTTTAGATAGCCATATGTGCCCCCAGTATTAGGCAGCCCTCCTTCTCAATATAAGTAGCAAGATCAGCCCCCAGTATAAGGCAGCCCACCTCCCAAGTTATACAGCCAGATGTGCCCCCTAGTATTAAGCAGCCCTCTACCCAGTTTAGATAGTCATATGTGCCACCAGTATTAGATGCCCCCACAACATGCAGAGTTGTGAGCAGAGCCTGCAGTGGAGTACATTTGAAATCGGCGCCGGTAGACTTGGGCGCAGGATACAGCGGTATATAGCCGATCCTGCTTCTGCACAAGTCCGGGCCGATTTAATTACTATTCCCCCTCCAGGCCGCCATGGATAGTGGGGGAATGAAATAATTTGGCTTACAGCGATTGCTGGAGGCCGAATTATCATGTTTTTAAGCAACCTTGGCTCCGTCTTCTGACGGAGCCGATGTTACTCACAGAGCGCTGCAATAGGAATGATTCCTATTGAAGTCTATGGAGGCGCCGGCTGCGCCCAAATCTAGCAGCGCTGAAAAGCACTGCTCCGCCTGCAGTGTTGCCTACTCACTTCACCGGAAACTCAGCTGTGTCAGACTCACAGTATCTCCTCTTCTCCCTCTAGTGATGAAAATAATAAGAGACACCACTAGAGGGGAAAAAGCCATGTCACAGGCTAGCAGCACTTTCTCTGAGTTCCTGGTGCAGTGAGGAGCAGAAATCCAAGCTTCACTCATGACTCTGCATTGGCCAGGCAGGAGAGGAGGAGGGGGGGGGGGGGGCTCAAGGGGAACAGGGGAAAAGACACAGGTGCATCCTCAGAGGCTAATACAGTCCCTGCCTGTCTTGCCCTGGACCTGGCTGTGTAATTTATTGCTAAAGATAAGAATGACATGTGATCTCCCAGAATCCTCCTCACCTCTCCAGTCAGCAGACAGATGATCTCCAAGGTGAGGTTGAATATCCTCTCAGTCATGTGACTCTGGTCCTTCTCCATCCTCAGTGATAGGGTCATGTGATCCATACAAGGATGCTGCTGCCTTTTGATAGATAAATGGGAGTATTATGTAGGCTGTACAGTTATCAATAGTGAAACTATCGGTACAAGACCCCCCTCCCCCCAGCACTCCGCATTACTGTCACTTGTGGGTGGTAGGGTCATGCAGAGTATCACAGGAAAGCATAATAAGCTGGTTTATAGCTACTTGTGCACTATACTCACAGCGTGCTGCAGTCCTGTCCTCCCTCTGCCTCCTCTCCAGCTGGCCTTCTCTCCCCACATCCACCTCCCGCTGTTACCATTCCTGTGATGTTACAGCAGTGCTGGTAGTGGTAGATGGATGAGGATATGAGGAGAGGCAGAGACTGAGGCTAATGGGAGCAGAGGACTGGAGCACACTGTGACAGCTAGCTATACACCAATGTAAATTCTATCTTTTACTACTCTGCATGGAGGTGGGGTAAGTAATGGAATGGGACATGGTTATACTGGGAGAGAAATGGCATCACTTGGGGTGGGGGGACAGGGGGACATTGCATATTGGAGGATGATGGCAATGCTGTGGGAGGGGGGTTCTCAGGGAGGACATGGATATACTGGGAAATAAATGGCATTACTGGGGTAGGGGACATTACAACTTGTATAGAAAGAAACAACCAGCACTTCAGCATATGTGGAATGACCAAGATTGCAGCTCACCAGTTACAAATACATCTTGGCTCCGCCAAAGGAAAACATCCAAACATAGTTCAAGAAGACAGGTCGGGCAAAGATGTCATTTCACCTTAAAAAGTTTATTGGCAGCAGATGTAATAGCCAGAGAATGCCCCCGAAGGAAAACGCTTCCCCACCTGACAGCTGTTTCATGACCGATGTCACATCATTAGAGGCACAGCGGAGGGTGCTGGGAGGCCAGTCTGCACCCTCCGCTATGCCTCCAATGATGCAACATCGGTCATGAAACAGCTGTCAGGTGGGGGATCATTCGGGGGCATCCTCTGGCTGTTACATCTGCTACCAATAAACTTTTTAAGGTGAAATGACATCTCTGCCCGACCTGTCTTCTTGAACTATGGGGGACATTACATACTGGGGGATAATGGCAATGCAGGGAGGACCCCGGGGGGACATGGCTATACTGGGAAGTAAACGGCATTACTGGGATGGGGGACATGACATACCGGAGGATAGTGGCAATTCTGGGGGGACACGGTGGGGGTGACATGACTATACTTGGACAGATTGGCTTTGTTCTGTTATGTGAGTGATCTGAATTATGATTAGTAAAGCAAGATGCCAACCAAAATCTATAGCGCATGTAGGGCAGACCACTAGAAAACTGGCAAACAAGTCACAGCAGTTATATAAAAGTCTCTTGTATGGCAATTACTGCAAGGAGGATGATCAGGATAATGACAGGTATACTATGACCTCCTCTGTCCACCCTGACCTCAATATCTTAAAGGGAACCTAAACTGAGAAGGATATGGACTTTTCCTTTTAAAATAATACCAGTTGCCTGAATCGCCTGCTGATCCTGTGTCTCTAATACTTTTAGCCACAGCCCCCGAACAAGCATGCAGATCAGGTGCTCTGACTGAAGTCAGACTGGATTAGCTGTATGCTTGTTTCAGGGTGTGATTCAGCCACTATTGCAGCCACAGAGATCAGCTGGACTGCCAGACAACTGGTATTGTTTAACAGGAAACATCCATATCACTCTCAGTTAAGGTTCCCTTTAAATATATAATTTAAAAAAAACAAACACATAATCACCTCTTCCGACAATGTCTCCTCTCCTCCTCCTACTGTGTTACATCACTTCCTATCTTACATCTCTTCCTCTTCACGTTCCACCTAGAAGAATTGAGATTGCCATCTTGTGGTGAATTGGCTAACGGCAGACTCCGTTTGTGGAATCAGCTGCACTCAAGGGTTGCAGTGGTGGCCTGTGTCCCCAGTAGAGATGGAAAGTCTGAATCTTTTCAAGGATTCGGATCATTCAAATCGGATCATTGAAAAGATCCGGATCTTTGATCCGAATCTTTGAATCATTTTACTAGGGAAGCAGACTGGGGGTGAAATGACTAGCAGGACAGGACTTTCCCTGCACTGTACATTCTGTTGATCCAGGGATTTTATCTGATTGCCATCTGGAGTCAGGAAGGAATTTTTCCCATTTGGGGCTAATTGGACCATGCCTGGTGGGGTTTTTTTCGCCTTCCTCTGGATCAACAGGGGTATGTGGGGGACGGGCTGGAGTTGTACTTTGTACTGGTTGAACTCGATGGACGTATGTCTTTTTTCAACCTATGTAACTATGAAGCCTGGCTGTTAGTATAGCAAGCTATGTGTCAACTTCAGTGATATATTTTACTTTTAGTTCTGTTTTAAGACATGATATGTAGACTCCTGCGGGATGATAAGATAGCCTTTACCCACCTAAAGAGAGAGGTTTAGCAAGCAAGGGGCCTTATCCCCTCCAGAGTTAAAGGGAAGATCCGCGCAGACTATAAAAAACAAACATGCACTTACCTGGGGCTTCTTCCAGCTCCTGGCAGTCGATCGGTGCCCTCGCCGCAGCTCCTCTCCCTCCCGGCGTCCAGCGATGAAGAAGCCGGTTTCCGGGTCGGCTTCATGTGCGCTCCACGGCGCGGGTCACGTGGTGTAAGTGACGTCATCTGGTCTCTACTGTGCCTGCGCAGTAGGGACCCGATGACGTCCCTACACCACGTGACCCCCCGCCGTGGAGCGCACAGATGGCGAGGTCAGCTGGACACCGAGAGGGAGAGGAGCTGCGGCAAGGGCATCGATCGACTACCAGGAGCTGGAAGAAGCCCCAGGTAAGTGCAGTTTGTTTATCATAGTCTGCGCGACCCTTCCCTTTAAGTTAACAGTCAAGAGTTAACATTTTATGGCCTGCCCATCTGATTCTCCCTGAGCATGCTGGGTATTCTGTAAAGCTGCCGCTGTAGTTCCGCAGTGTCGGCACACGTCACGTGGTGCGCTCCTGGGCCACCGGCATGCAGCCCCCGTGGAGTTGGATGATGTGTATGACTTCCTGTTTAAAGGGATACTTAAGTCAAAAATAAAAAAATATTTTTACTCACCTGGGGCATCCCTCAGCCCCATGAAGCTATATGGTGCCTTCGCAGCCTCGCTCCGATCCTCCTGTCCCCGCCGGCAGCTACTTCCGGGTTCGGCGACAGCCGCTGACAGGCTGGGAACGCGAGTGATTCTCCGCGTTCCCAGCTGCTATATCACCCTCTATGTTGCTATAGCGTATAACATATACATTATAGCAGCATAGAGGGTGATATAGTGGCTAAGAACGCAGAGAATCACTCGCGTTCCCAGCCTGTCAGCGGCTGTCGCCGAACCGGAAGTAGCCGCCGGCGGGGACAGGAGGATCGGAGCGAGGCTGCGAGGGCACCATACAGCTTCAGGGGGCTGAGGGATGCCCCAGGTGAGTAAAAATCATTTTTTATTTTTGACTTAAGTATCCCTTTAAGCTGGATCTGGTCGGGGACGCCGGGGTCGGGAAGACGTGCATCTTACAGAGGTTCAAGAGCGGCGTGTTTGTGGAGAGTCAGTGCAATACCATCGGGGTGGACTTCACTATGAAGAGCCTGGAGATCCAGGGCAAGAGGGTGAAGGTGAGGGGACTACAACTCCCAGCATGCCTCCCCAGCCTTATATGTGTGTGTCTATGGGGGGGACTACAGCTCCCAGTATGCCAAACTATATATATACATACAGGGGTGTAACTAGGCCCCACCGGGCCCCCCTGCAGAATTTCTGATCTGAGTGGGCCCCCCCCCCCCCTTTGGGGCCGTTTTGTGGGGGTTGGAGGGGACGCAGCATGAGGGAAAAGCCATGGCCACAGTCGGCGGGGAGAGGGGACGTTCCACCCCCTCCCTCACCTCGGGGGGGGGGGCTCTCCCCTCTGCGCTCCCCTCCAGCTTAAATTAGAGTCCGGGCAGCAGCAGGCAGCAGACAGATATATACCTTCTGTTACAGGAAGTCGCGTCAGAGACTAGCGAGAGGAACACATGCTGGAGCGCACGGAAGGTATGTATCTGTCCGCTGCCCGGACTCTAATTTAAAGTGGAGGAGAGCGCTGAGGGGAGAGCCCTGAGGTGAGGGAGGGGGTGGAACGTCCCCCCTCCCCCCCGAATGAGGCCATGGCTGTCCCCTCATGCTGTGTCCCCTCCAACCCCCACAAAACGGCCCTATTGTTACGTATATATATCTATATGATAGTGGTCGTGTGAGGCATGGCCTGGCCAGAAGTGATAGTGATGGTGGGCGTGCGAGACCAGGAGTTAATAACTTTGTAACCAAAGAGCTGCCTCTACTGCTTATGCTGCTGTAACCTGATCCCTCACCCTCAGTGAGCTGGGAGGAGTTGCTTCTCTCACTCCCAGTCCCTAACTCTTCACGTGCTCAGAAGAAGCTGCAGTTCCTCACTGTGAACCGAATCACTCCTTGTGATGATCCGGATAATTCGACTCACAAAAAAGATTCGGATCGAAGATCTGAATTGTTCATGATCCGGACAACACTAATGGAGAGGCTGCAGCTGGGAGATCACAGCAACAGTGTAACACTGAAGGGAGAAGAAAATGGAGGCTGCCGTATTTATTAACTTTTCATACAATACCAGTTGCCTGGCAGCCCTGCTGATCTACCTGAAGCAAGCATGCATTATTATTATTTAGTATTTATATAGCGCTGACATCTTCCGCAGTGCTGTACAGAGTATATTGTCTTGTCACTTAATTGTCCATCAGAGGAGCTCACAATCTAATCCCTACCATAGTAATTTGTCTATGTATGTATCGTGTAGTGTACGTATCATAGTCTAGGGCCAATTTATGGGGAAGCTAATTACCTATCTGTATGTTTTTGGGATGTGGGAGGAAACCGGAGTACCCGGAGGAAACCCGCACAGACACGGGGAGAACATACCAACTCCTTGCAGATGTTGACCTGGCTGGGATTTGAACCGGGGACCCAGCGTTGCAAGGCGAGAGCGCTAACCACTACGCCACCGTGCTGCCCACATCTAATCTAATCAGGTCTGACAATCATGTCAGAAACACCTGATCTGCTGCATGCTTGTTCAGGGTGTATGGCTGAAAGTATTAGAAGATCAGCAGGGCAGCCAGGCAACTTGTATTGTGTAAAAGGAAATAAATATTACAGCCTCTATATCCCTCTCACTTCAGTTGTCCTTTAAAGGTAATGGGAACAGCATGTAAAAAAATAATAAAAAAATGAAGCAGATACTTACCTAAGGAGAGACAAGGCTCTGGGTCCTATAGAACCCTCCCGATCCTCTCTCGGGGGCTCTAGTTCCTGCACTGGCTCCCCTGGTAAAGCCCCAAATCGCAAAACACTAGCGCTTTGCGCGGGTGATTTTCCACGATTAGCGAGGTAAAATCACTGCTCACACTTCTGTGATTCAGAGTGATCGCAGTCAACGCGTTATAACCACTGTGCTGCGATCGCTCTAGAATCGGGACAAAATTCTGCATGTAACACATTTTGCGATTGGCGTTAATCGTAAAACGCCCGCGATCAGCCCCAATCACGGCAGTGAGATCACTGCCGTAGGGTAAAATAACGCTATCGCTTTGACGATTAGTGGGAATTGCCCACTAATTGCCGTAGTATGAATGGGCACTAACAGTATTTGACTAAATTAGTCAAATACTGCTTTCCCCGGCTGAAGGAGGCTTTGGAAGTATTCGAGAAACCTGACTGCTCCTGAGGACGAGTGGCCATGTGCTGCACCTGCAAGATCTCGCAATCACGGTACAGAGCTGCCCGTCCTCCCGACAACTCGGGCCCCCCAAAGACTTCTGAAGTCTCCTTCGGCTGGGGAAGCAGCAGTGGTGCTCAGCAGAGCTCGAATATTCGAGTAGCTCGAATATTCGAGCTCTTTTTCAGCTATTCGAGCTCGGTATTCGAGCTCCGAATAGCTGGAGCTATTCGAATGCGCTATCCGAGTACACTCGAATAGCCCATTCACTATTCGAGCTATTCGAGCAACTCGGCGCTATTCGAGCTCGGTACCGAGCTCGAATAGCGTCATAGCCCAGATTGATGTCCTTAGAGCCAATCAGAGGGCTCCCAGGCCCTCTGACGGCAGCCAATCACAGAGGGGGACCCTGGCCAGCCCCTACCCTATAAATAGCGGCCGCCATGTTCCGTTTCTCCATGCTTACCTGAGACTTGTACAGAGAGAGAGTTGCTCCTTTGTGCTTTGGCTTAGCAAGTGCTCTATTGTGATCATTTACCTAGCGTTTTTGCTCACCTACACCTGCCATATACACCTATATTGTTGTTAGTTAGATAGACATTGTATTTTAGTTAGTAGCTTGTGTGTTACATTAGAGACAGGCAGCTGCTGCAAGCTTACAGGTTTAGGCCTCAGGGGGGCCTTGCCTCTGTGGGCAGCTGTCCTCTGTTTATTTCTCTCATCTATACCAGTATTTCTGCTGTCCTTTACTAATAGTATTGTAGTTATACTGTACTAGGAGTAGGACACTCACTGACTGTCACTGTTTATAGGCTACTAGCTAGCTCCTGCGTGTGTGCACTCACTCACTGTCTGTGTGTACACACACTCTATTTCCTTCTGATTACTGATAGATTATTGTTAGTTAGTTGTACTTACTTACTACTTACTCTTACTGTACCCGTAGGGACACTCACTGTCACTGTTCATATAGGCTACTAGCTCCTGCGTGTGCGCACTGCACTCACTGTCTGAGTGTACACACACAACACACACTCTATTTCCTTCTGATCGCTGATTGATTATCGTAATTAGTTAGTTCTACTTACTGTTACTACTTACTCTTACTGTACTAGGAGTCTAGGACACTCAGTCACTGTCCATAGGCTACTAGCTCCTGCGTGCGTGCACTCACTGTCTGAGTGTACACACACCCACACTCCATTTCCTTCTGATCGCTGATTGATTATTGTAATTAGTTAGTTCTACTTACTGTTACTACTTACTCTTACTGTACTAGGAGTCTAGGACACTCAGTCACTGTGTTCATAGGCTACTAGCTCCTGCGTGCGTGCACTCACTGTCTGAGTGTACACACACCCACACTCCATTTCCTTCTGATCGCTGATTGATTATTGTAATTAGTTAGTTCTACTTACTGTTACTACTTACTCTTACTGTACTAGGAGTCTAGGACACTCAGTCACTGTCCATAGGCTACTAGCTCCTGCGTGCGGTCACTCACTGTCTGAGTGTACACACACCACCCACACTCTATTTCCTTCTGATCGCTGATTGATTATTGTAATTAGTTAGTTCTACTTACTGTTACTACTTACTCTTACTGTACTAGGAGTCTAGGACACTCAGTCACTGTGTTCATAGGCTACTAGCTCCTGCGTGCGTGCACTCACTGTCTGAGTGTACACACACCCACACTCCATTTCCTTCTGATCGCTGATTGATTATCGTAATTAGTTAGTTGTACTTACTGTTACTACTTACTCTTACTGTACTAGGAGTCTAGGACACTCAGTCACTGTGTTCATAGGCTACTAGCTCCTGCGTGCGTGCACTCACTGTCTGAGTGTACACACACCCACACTCCATTTCCTTCTGATCGCTGATTGATTATTGTAATTAGTTAGTTCTACTTACTGTTACTACTTACTCTTACTGTACTAGGAGTCTAGGACACTCAGTCACTGTGTTCATAGGCTACTAGCTCCTGCGTGCGTGCACTCACTGTCTGAGTGTACACACACCCACACTCCATTTCCTTCTGATCGCTGATTGATTATTGTAATTAGTTAGTTCTACTTACTGTTACTACTTACTCTTACTGTACTAGGAGTCTAGGACACTCAGTCACTGTGTTCATAGGCTACTAGCTCCTGCGTGCGTGCACTCACTGTCTGAGTGTACACACACCCACACTCCATTTCCTTCTGATCGCTGATTGATTATTGTAATTAGTTAGTTCTACTTACTGTTACTACTTACTCTTACTGTACTAGGAGTCTAGGACACTCAGTCACTGTGTTCATAGGCTACTAGCTCCTGCGTGCGTGCACTCACTGTCTGAGTGTACACACACCCACACTCCATTTCCTTCTGATCGCTGATTGATTATTGTAATTAGTTAGTTCTACTTACTGTTACTACTTACTCTTACTGTACTAGGAGTCTAGGACACTCAGTCACTGTGTTCATAGGCTACTAGCTCCTGCGTGCGTGCACTCACTGTCTGAGTGTACACACACCCACACTTCATTTCCTTCTGATCGCTGATTGATTATTGTAATTAGTTAGTTCTACTTACTGTTACTACTTACTCTTACTGTACTAGGAGTCTAGGACACTCAGTCACTGTGTTCATAGGCTACTAGCTCCTGCGTGCGTGCACTCACTGTCTGAGTGTACACACACCCACACTCCATTTCCTTCTGATCGCTGATTGATTATTGTAATTAGTTAGTTCTACTTACTGTTACTACTTACTCTTACTGTACTAGGAGTCTAGGACACTCAGTCACTGTGTTCATAGGCTACTAGCTCCTGCGTGCGTGCACTCACTGTCTGAGTGTACACACACCCACACTCCATTTCCTTCTGATCGCTGATTGATTATTGTAATTAGTTAGTTCTACTTACTGTTACTACTTACTCTTACTGTACTAGGAGTCTAGGACACTCAGTCACTGTGTTCATAGGCTACTAGCTCCTGCGTGCGTGCACTCACTGTCTGAGTGTACACACACTAAATTTACTTGTGATTACTACTGATTATTGTAACTGCTAGTTGTACTTCCTGACTGTTACTACTTACTTACTGTACTAGGGGACACTCACTCAGTCACCTCACCAACCAACCCACTCCATTAAAGTACCCCACTTTTCACCCGCCCTTTTACAAAACTTTTGTCTATACGCCCAAAACATTTAAGATGTCTGGAAGTGGCAGCCAGCGCGGTTTGGGCAAGGGGAAGGGCAGCAAGGGAATCAGGAGGAGAGGGAGCAGCATTGTGGCAAGCCGCGGCCGCGGGCGCGCCACCATGCACAGTTCCGCAGCAGCAGCAGCAGCGTCAGTGGCTAACATTCCTCCCATAGCCACTGGCCGTGGACGCCTTGGGCGCCGCCCAGCAGGAGCATCTGCAACTCACGCTGCAGAGACACAGCAGCAGCAGCGTGTAGCACCTGCTCCCATTTTCCTCCAGCCGGGTCGGAAACGTCCCATTGAGGAAAAGGATGCAGACACTGTGGTGCAACTCATGACGGAGGATGAGCAGCCCGCCATCAGCTCTGCATCCGAGGCCTCCACCCTCACCACCACCACCACCCCTGTTCGCAGCAGCCGCCCAGCAGGGTCTGGGGAGGAGGCCAGTTCACCGTCACTCGCCGACCTGTCATTCAGCAGTCTTTTGACCCCAGGCATCATGAGTAAATTGTCTGCTGTTGTTGGCGATCTTGAGGAGGAGATGCTGATGGGCACTTTGGGGGATGAGGGATTGGACAGCAAGACTGTGGCGACAGTCAAGCAGCCCATCCATGCATCAGGAGAGGAGTTTGGGGGGTCCTCATCCCAGCAGGACATGTTTCAGGAGGGGGAGGATGATGATGACCCGGTGACAGACAGAGACTGGGTGCCACCACCTCCAGGGGATGTCGTCCTCAGCAGCTCTGAGGAGGAGGAGGAGGATGCGCTTGTGGGCCTTGCAAGGAGGCGCATCATTGCAAGCATTGGCAGCGTCCCACAGCCTGCTGGTGTCTCAGGCTCAGCAGCAGCAGCAGCAGCAGCATCAGCCAGTACCACCCCCAGCCGCACCCAAGCCCCCCCCCCCCCAACCACCACAGGGAGACAGGCAGCAGCGCTTCCATGCCGTAGGGGGAAGTTTCTGTCACCAATCTGGCGGTTTTTCACCATGCCCACTGTGTACAGCAAGTACGCCACTTGCAACCACTGTCAGCGGAAGTTGAGCAGAGGTGCAGACCCCTTAAAGTTCAGCACCAGCTCGCTCATCAACCACCTTGCGGCTAAACATTTCCACCAGCATGAGGAGTTCCAGAGGCTGAAGGCATCTGCTGCTGGCAGTGGCACCACACCCATCACTGCACAGCCTTCAGCAGCAGCAGCAGCAACAGCAGCCACCCGCCCTCCTGCTCCTCCAGCAGCACCAGCAGGAGTGCGGAAACGCACTGCTCCTCCCCCCTCTGCAACTCCTGCCGCCGACACTGAGGCCTGTTCTGGCAGCCAGTCCTCAGTGGCCTCCTCTGCTGTGTCTGCTGATTCCCGTGTCAGCAAAAGGCCACGCCAGAGCCTTTTGAGCGAGTCCTTCCAGGGGGTGGTTAGGGCTCTGCCTCCCAGCAGCCGTCGCGTGCGGCAGCTGAACGGCTTGCTGGCACGGGCCATGTGCTCCCAACTCCTGCCGTACACGCTCGTGCAGGAGGGGAGCGACATTCGTGCGCTGCTTGCTTGCGCAGCCCCAGACTGGCAGCTCCCCAGCAGACACTTCTTTGCCCGCAAGGCCATTCCTGCACTGCACCGCTTTGTGATGGCCAATGTGGAGCGAGGGCTGGAGCACGCGGTTGGTGAAAGGGTCCACGTCACCATGGACTCCTGGAGCAGCCGCTTCGGGACAGGCCGCTACCTGTCCTTCACTGTCCACTGGGTCAGCTTGGTGGAAGGGGGTGAGGATGGGAGAGCAGCAGCGGGCACAGCAGCAGCAGCAACACAGTGGGTGGTGCCACCCCGCAGGCTCAGGGGAACTGCAGCAGGTTCCTCCGATCCTCTGCCATCCTCCGGCACACCTGGCCAAACCCCCCGCCTCAGCAGCAGCGTGAAGGCCCGCCACTGCCAAGCGCTGCTGCACTTGGTCAGCCTTGGGAAGACCAAGCTGACGGCAACCCATGTGTTGGCCAAACTCCAGGAGCAGGAGAGGATTTGGCTGACCCCCAGAGGCCTCAGAGTCGGAGAGGTGGTGGCCGACAATGGGGCCAATCTGGTTGCCGCAATAGACAGGGGAAACCTGACCCACATCCCCTGTCTTGCCCACGTGCTGAACCTGGTGGTGCAGAAGTTCCTGCGCACCTACCAGGGGATGGGCGAACTGCTGGAAACGGCAAGGAATGTTGTGCGTCACTTCCGGCGCTCGGCTGCAGCCTGTGCGAGCCTGGAAGACGTGCAAAAGGAGCTGGATCTGCCACGCCATCGGCTGATCCTTGACGTTCCGACTCGCTGGAACTCCACCCTGGCGATGTTGGAGCGTCTGGTTGAACAGAGGCGCGCTGTCAAACAGTACCTTGCCCTGGCCACTGTTTCCGCAGCTCAGAGAAGGGACAAGACCAGCAACATCCCGTCCATCGTCCCCGATGATGACTGGAGGCACATGCAGCAGGTGTGCTTAGTGCTGGCTCCCTTCCTGCAGGCCACAAACATGGTGAGCAGGGACCATGCTATGGTCTGCGAGTGGGTGCCCCTGGTTTCTCTGCTGAACAGGGCCCTCGATGCTTTGCTGGAACAGGGAGCGGCAGCCTTGGACCAGCAGGAGCGGCAACCAGCTGCGCAGTCCACCTCTGAGGGGGAGGAGGAGGAGGACTTGGTGGAGGTCCCTGACCTGGCTGCTGATGAGGGGGATCAGCACAGCGCAGCTGAGTTGGTGCGGGGGTGGAGAGAGGATGAGGCGGCAGAGGAGGAGGATGAGGACAGCACTGACGTCGATGTGCCAGCAGACGTGGCCCGCCTCTTCCCAATGGCAGCGCACATGCTGACGTGCCTGCGCAGGGACCCCAGGGTGATCCAGATGAAGCAGAGGGAGGAGATCTGGATCAGCATGATGTTGGACCCACGCCTCAAGGGGAAGTTGAGCCAGTTCCTGCCGCCTGCAGGAGGAGACCCAGCGCAACAAATAAGGAGCTTGCAGCAGGCCCTTGTTGAGCGCTTGGAGGAAGCCTTCCCCCAGCCTTCCACCCCCACTGTCCAGCAGCCAGCACAGAGGCAGCAGCAGGTGCCTGCATCCAGCAGCAGCAAGCGCCCCACAGACCTGCTGTCTCTCAGCCACGAGCTCTACAGGACTGTAGAGGCTCCGGCAGCAGTGACTAGAGAGGAGATGCATGCAGCAGCATCCTCCTCCGGTCACAGCCAGCGCCTGACCCGCATGGTGGCTGACTACATGGGGTCGTACAGCGGGCTTGACAGCGATGCCCCTGTTGATCCCATGGAGTATTGGGTCAAGCGCATGGAGATCTGGAGCGAGCTGGCGCAGTACGCCCTGGAAGTGCTGTCCTGCCCCCCTTCCAGCGTGCTGTCCGAGCGCTGCTTCAGTGCAGCTGGTGGCGTGGTCACCGAGAAACGCTCACGTCTGTCTCACAAGTCTGTGGACAGACTGACGTTTCTCAAGATGAACCAGGCGTGGGTGGAAGGCGAGTTCCTGGCCCCTGTTGTCGGCGAGAGGGGGACATGAACTGGCTGCCGGAACCATCGTTAATGTGCCTTACCACCCTTTACCACCTCCTGGCTCCTGCTCACTAAGCCAGCCTGGTTCACTTTGACTATTACGTCGCCTGCAGCCACACATTTTACACCTACAGTGGGCTGCTGTGTACTGCCCTTATGCTGTCTGTCTGTGTTTCCCACTGCCAGGGTACACAGAATTACCTTCTTCTGCTGCCACTCTGCCACCAGCTATTACGTCAAACAATAGCTATATTGGTTGCAAAACCAAAAACCAAAAAACCATAAAAAAAAAAAAAAAAAGGTTTAATTTTTCTGAGGTGCCCGGGTTGAAAACTGTGTTGTCCCAGTTGTGTATTGGACACAATGTGGGCTGCACGACCGCTGTCTGGGACCTCCTGTTGTGTTTATTTACAGCCCTGGTATCACCGCTAGGTACCAGGGCTATTATGTCACGCTGCCTACCTGCTGCCACACTCACACTGCTCCTCCATACCTCCTCCTGCTGCTGCTGCTGCTGTCTGTCTGTGTTTCCCACTGCCAGGGTACACAGATGATTTACCTTCTGCTGCCACTCTGCCACCAGCTATTACGTCAAACAATAGCTATATTGGTTGCAAAACCAAAAACCAAAAAACCATAAAAAAAAAAAAAAGGTTTAATTTTTCTGAGGTGCCCGGGTTGAAAACTGTGTTGTCCCAGTTGTGTATTGGACACAATGTGGGCTGCACGACCGCTGTCTGGGACCTCCTGTTGTGTTTATTTACAGCCCTGGTATCACCGCTAGGTACCAGGGCTATTATGTCACGCTGCCCTACCTGCTGCCACACTCACACTGCTCCTCCATACCTCCTCCTGCTGCTGCTGCTGCTGTCTGTCTGTGTTTCCCACTGCCAGGGTACACAGATGATTTACCTTCTGCTGCCACTCTGCCACCAGCTATTACGTCAAACAATAGCTGCTCGCCTACTCCTCCATTCCTCCTCCTGCTGCTGCTGTCTGTCTGTGTTTCCCACTGCCAGGGTACACAGATGATTTACCTTCTGCTGCCACTCTGCCACCAGCTATTACGTCAAACAATAGCTGCTCGCCTACTCCTCATTCCTCCTCCTGCTGCTGCTGTCTGTCTGTGTTTCCCACTGCCAGGGTACACAGAATTACCTTCTGCTGCCACTCTGCCACCAGCTATTACGTCAAACAATAGCTATATTGGTTGCAAAACCAAAACCAAACAAACCATTAAAAAAAAAAAAAAGGTTTAATTTTTCTGAGGTGCCCGGGTTGAAAACTGTGTTGTCCCAGTTGTGTATTGGACACAATGTGGGCTGCACGACCGCTGTCTGGACCTCCTGTTGTGTTTATTTACAGCCCTGGTATCACCGCTAGGTACCAGGGCTATTATGTCACGGCGAGCTGCCTGCCTCATTGACTGCCTGCTGCCACACAACTCATCCTCCTCCTCCTGCTGCTGAATTTACCTCCTGCTGTCTTTGTGTTTCCACTGCCAGGGAGCACATACAATGGCGCTTCCAACATGCGTGCGCCCACCACTATTTGTTACGCTCAAAAATAGCTGCATTTCTTTAAAAAAAAAATTGAAAAGAGAAATACGTGAAGAAGAAGAAGACGATATTGAAAAGGAAGGAAGAAGATGAAGATGAAGATGAAGAAGAAGAAGAAGAAGAAGAAGAAGAAGAAGAAGAAGAAGAAGAAGAAGAAGAAGAAGAAGAAGAAGAAGAAGAAGAAGATGAAGATGAAGATTGAAGATTGAAGATGAAGATGAAGATGAAGATGAAGATGAAGATGAAGATGAAGATGAAGATGAAGATGAAGATGAAGATGGAAGATGAAGATGAAGATGAAGATGAAGATGAAGATGAAGAAGAAGATGAAGAAGAAGATGAAATGAAGATGAAGAAAGATGAAGATGAAGATGAAGATGAAGATGAAGATGAAGATGAAGATGAAGATGAAGATGAAGATGAAGATGAAGATGAAGAAGAAGAAGAAGATGAAGATGAAGATGAAGAAGATGAAGAAGAAGATGAAGATGAAGATGAGAAGAAGAAGAAGAAGAAGAAGAAGAAGAAGAAGAAGAAGAAGAAGATGAAGATGAAGATGAAGATGAAGATGAAGAAGAAGAAGAAGAAGAAGAAGAAGAAGAAGAAGAAGAAGAAGAAGAAGATGAAGATGAAGATGAAGATGAAGATGAAGATGAAGAAGAAGAAGAAGAAGAGAAGAAGAAGAGAAGAAGAAGAAGATGAAGAAGATGAAGAAGATGAAGAAGATGAAGAAGAAGAAGAAGAAGAAGAAGAAGAAGAAGAAGAAGAAGAAGAAGAAGAAGAAGAAGAAGAAGAAGAAGAAGAAGAAGAAGAAGAGAAGAAGAAGAAGAAGAGAAGATGAAGATGAAGATGAAGATGAAGATGAAGATGAAGATGAAGATGAAGATGAAGATGAAGATGAAGATGAAGATGAAGATGAAGATGAAGATGAAGATGAAGATGAAGATGAAGATGAAGATGAAGATGAAGATGAAGAAGAAGAAGAAGAAGAAGATGAAGATGAAGATGAAGATGAAGATGAAGATGAAGATGAAGATGAAGATGAAGATGAAGATGAAGATGAAGATGAAGATGAGATGAAGATGAAGATGAAGAAGAAGAAGAAGAAGAAGATGAAGATGAAGATGAAGAAGATGAAGAAGAAGATGAAGATGAAGATGAAGAAGAAGAAGAAGAAGAAGAAGAAGAAGAAGAAGAAGAAGATGAAGATGAAGATGAGATGAAGATGAAGAAGAAGAAGAAGAAGAAGAAGAAGAAGAAGAAGAAGAAGAAGAAGAAGATGAAGATGAAGATGAAGATGAAGATGAAGATGAAGATGAAGAAGAAGAAGAAGAAGAAGAAGAAGAAGAAGAAGAAGAAGAAGAAGAAGAAGATGAAGAAGATGAAGAAGATGAAGAAGATGAAGAAGAAGATGAAGAAGAAGAAGAAGAAGAAGAAGAAGAAGAAGAAGAAGAAGAAGAAGAAGATGAAGATGAAGATGAAGATGAAGATGAAGATGAAGATGAAGATGAAGAAGAAGAAGAAGAAGAAGAAGAAGAAGAAGAAGAAGAAGAAGAAGAAGAAGAAGAAGAAGATGAAGATGAAGAAGATGAAGATGAAGAAGATGAAGAAGAGAAGAAGAAGAAGAAGAGAAGAAGAAGAAGAAGAAGAAGAAGAAGATGATGAAGATGAAGATGAAGATGAAGATGAAGATGAAGATGAAGATGAAGAAGAAGATGAAGATGAAGAAGAAGAAGAAGAAGAAGAAGAAGAAGAGAAGAAGAAGAAGAAGAAGAAGAAGAAGAAGAAGAAGAAGAAGAAGAAAGAAGAAAAGAAGAAGGAAGAAGAAGAAGAAGAAGAAGAAGAAGAAGAAGAAGAAGAAGAAGAAGAAGAAGAAGAAGAAGAAGAAGAAGAAGAAGATGATGAAGAAGATGAAGATGAAGATGAAGATGAAGAAGACGAAGAAGAAGAAGAAGAAGAAGAAGAAGAAGAAGAAGAAAGAAGAAGAAGAAGAAGGAAGAAGAAGAAGAGAAGAAGAAGAAGAAGAAGAAGAAGAAGAAGAAGAAGAAGATGAAGAAGATGAAGAAGATGAAGAAGATGAAGATGAAGATGAGAAGAAGAAGAAGAGAAGAAGAAGAAGAAGAAGAAGAAGAAGAAGAAGAAGAAGAAGAAGAAGAAGGAGAAGGATAAAGAGAAGAAGAACAAGTATATACAGTAACACTACTGAACAAAATTAAGGACAACATCTCTTTCCACATTTTTTTTTAAAGGAACATCCCCACATAATCACTTGCTGTTGTTACTTGGAAAAAAAGAGGTTTATTGCATCATTCACCCTCAAAACAAGTGTTGGAAGCTATTAAGGCAATTCTCGAATAGTCAGCTCGAATAGTTAGCTCGAATACCGACTCGAATAGTGAGCTCGAAGTCCGAGGTCCGAATCGAATAGTAAAAATTATTCGACTCGAATATTCGACTGACCTCGAATAATTTACTATTCGAATTCGACCAAACTCGAATTTTAAAAAGGGGTATTTGAGCATCACTAGGAAGCAGTATTTGACTAATTTAGTAAAATACTGCTACCCGGAAGCCAGCGCAGAACGAGGGCATCAAGAGAGGAGCGAGAAAGCTCTATAGGACCCGGAGCCTTGCCTCGCCTTAGGTAAGTATCTGCTTCATTTTTCTACATGCGGTTCCTATTACTTTAAAGGTTTTCTCCGGGGAGGGGGGGGGGGGGGGTTGAAAATAAAATCTGACACTTACCTGGGGCTTCTATCAGCCCCCTGTAGTTGTAATGTCCCACTCCGTCCTTCTCTGATCCGCCGTTCCCCGCCGCCGGCACCGGGCAATTATCTGTCTAACTAGATGAATAATGTGCGCTCACCGCTAGCGTCATCGGAAGCTTACTGCGCAGGCCGCAGTTTAAAGTTTTCTTGATCCACGGCTGCGCAGCCGTAGTTGGATGGGATGCCACGCTAGACCGGGGCTGGCGGCGGGAAATGGCGGATCGTTGGAGGATGGCATGGGACATTACAGCTGCAGGGGCTGATAGAAGCCCCAGGTGTCAGATTTTATTTTCAAACCCCCCCCCCCCCCCCCCCCCCCGGAGAAACCTTTTAAAGTAAGTAGGAACCTCATGTAGAAGGTGCCCCATACATCAGGCTTTGATAGGCAGATTTAACCAAGAGATAGATTGCTCTCTGATTGAATCTGCTCAGAGAGAAATCTGTCAGCCGCCTATACGCTGCAGGCTGATTCCTGATCAATTTCTGTTTCAATAAGTTTTTTATTGAAGGTTTCAAGTGGCAGTACAATAGCAATCAACATTTAAACAAGTTTAAGATAGCTTACTCATACAGTTATTGATATAGGAGGTTGATGGTAGTATTATTTAAGGCAATCATGAGTTACAGAAGCTTAATATTGAGAAGTTAAGGCTTGGAGTTTTGGGTTCAATTAGTAACTCTTAGGGAAGCAAAAGTGAAAGTGTGGATATTTACCATCAGTTGAGAGTGGAATTAGCTATAGGTGGGTGTGTCCCAGTGTGGTAGAAGGGTAACAATATAGGTACCTGGCTAGTATTGTATGCTTCCCAAATAGGGTAATGAATAAAATTGTCTGTGTTATCTTGTAGATTAAATTAGGAGACTAGGTCCTATGTCTGAAGAGAGATCAGTTTCTTCAGTACATCATGTGTCGTTTCACTGTTGGCAGTCATTATTATCAGCCTGAAAGTTTGGGTTGTCAGGCGAGTTGTTTGATTAGTTTATAAGCGTCAGTGTCCTGGAAATCGTACCAAGTTGCCCAGAGGAGTGTGATTTTATCCGCTTTATCTTGGGCTATTAAAATGGCTTCTTCTACTTCTTTGGTCCGCTCAACTCTCTGTATCCACTGGAGAGTGGTTGGGATGGAGAGGGATTTCCACATAGATGGGATTAACGCTCTAGCAGCATTAATCAAATGAGGGATAGAGGTTTTTTATAGGTTTTTAAGTGATCTGATGAGGCATGAAGTAGGAAAATTTCGGGTAGAAATGGAAGTGATTCGCCTGTTATTGTGTTTATTAGTTCATGGATTTTCCTCCAAAAGGGGCGAATTTTAGGGCAGTCCCATGCTATATGTTTTAAGTCTGCATTATTTTGTTGGCATCTCCAACAGAGATTGGGAGAAGAAGGGAATATTTTCTGCAGTTTGGCTGGAGTACGGTACCAAGATGTAAGGAATTTATAATTTTGTTCTTGAGCATGGGTGTTTAAAGTAGTTTTATGTTCTTTAAGGAAAAGTTGTTCCCATTGATCATCAGTAAATTCTTTACCTAACAATTGGTGCCATTCTCTTTGGAAAGGGAGAAGTTTTGAAGTGTCTACAGGGCTAAGAAGATTGTATAACCATGACACTGTATGACGGTGTGGGCCCGGTGAGTTGCACTTTTGGTCAAAAAGGGTGTATGTTTTTTTAAGGGCAGGGGCAATTTCGTTGGAGTGTGAAAGTTGCCTATATTTCCAAGCAGAAATTGGGGTGGGAGAAGTTAGGGGTTTAAGTAATTCGTAGTCCATTACTCGCATTTGGCACACAAAATCACTCAGGCATGGAGGGTGTGGGAAGGCCCATCCCCTTAAGTAGTTTTTATCTAGTCCCGGCGGAAAGTTGGGATTGTTTAATATTGGAGTCATTGGGCCTGGCGAGTTGGATAAGGCATAGTATTTGCAGGAGATACTAAATGCTTTAATTGTTGCCTTGATAAGAGGGTGGTGAATCTCTTTAATTTGTGGTGCTAAGCCAGGGTTCCAGGGGAAGGTTTTCAGATCTGAACCTACGAAAGTTTGTTCAAGTTTCACCCAATCTTTCGTCTCTGCATGTGCAGACCAGTCTATGATTCTAGAGAGCTGAGGGGCCAAGTGGTAAGTTTTAAAATTGGGGAGGCCAATGCCTCCATCTGGTTTTAAGCGTCTTAAAATGTTCACTGCCAGGCGTGATTTTCTCTTGGCCCAGATAAATTGGTAGAGTTGTTTGTGGATCTCTTTGAAAAATGAGGAGGGTAATTGTATAGGTAGTGCCTGACTGATGTAGAGAAATTTAGGTAGGGCTGTCATCTTAGCTGCTGCCACCCTCCCAAACCAGGATTAGGGTTAGAAAAGTACGTATAGTCGCGTCTTTTAGGATGGAGAAGACGCCAAGTGTCAATCAATGACAATTCTTTAAGCTTTATTTTGAGAGCACGTAACGCTCTATAAGGAAGGATTGAATGACCTGTTGATGTGTCAATCAGTGGCAGGAGCGAGACGTTTAGATCCCCTCCAAAAATAATCATTCCTTTAGCAAAAGATTGCAAAGAGTTAAGAATTTTTAGTAAGTAGCTTACTTGGCCCGTGTTGGGGACATAAACATTGGCAACAGTGACATCTCTTGATTCAACAGTACCCTTTATGAAGATATAGCGACCTTCCGGATCAATCTTCATATCGTGTTTAATAAAAGAGCAATTTTTGTGAACAAGGACAGAGACACCCTTAGATTTGGAGATAGGAGACGCTGCATAAAAGTGGGTAGTGTAATGTTTAGAGGACATTTTGGGAATGGAGTCTGCTCTGAAGTGTGTCTCTTGTAGGAGGGCTAGCGATATGTTTTCTTTGTGTAGTTTGGAGAAAAGAAGTGAGCGTTTTTGAGGGGTGTTAAGACCATTAACGTTAAAATAGCATATTCTCCATGATACCTGGCTTTTTTGTGGTTGGGCAGGGGGAGGGGGCATTTTGGGGGTAGGACACACAGAAAGTTCTACAAGAAGGGAGCTTACCAGCCAGGTATAAAAAAACTGAGGTCTAAAACGCATTCGGATCAGTCAGTTATGTATGTGTTTCTGACTGAACACTAAGTCCGAAGAAATTCAGTGAGGGAGACAGAAGCTCACTCACTGATTGGGGTAGAGGTCTGGGACAAACGGTTAGAAGGAGAGAGTACTTGCCGACCACTCAACCCCACGGCCTGTAGCGTATTGTGCAGAGATTGTTTAGAACAGTGTAGGGAACCTTGTCAGTTAGGGAGAGGATACTTTGAGGGTTAATTCCAACATTAATCACTATCTCATAAAAGTTAAACAGAAGCCCTTCCAAGCCTGGAAGGTTTTTAACAGTGCAACACATGAATAAATGATTGGCATAAACATCAAGTGTCAAATATCAGATATCAAATAGTCCTTCTAAAAAAGATAAAACTTTGGTTAGTGCATACTGTTATGTCTTTTACTAAGTGGTATAAGCTGAATCTATTACAGATATAGGAGAGAAGAATATTAACCCACTAAAGTCTAAAACAAGTACTACTAAGAAATTTAAGCGTGGTTTGGTGAAACTTAAAGGTAAAGTCACAGTATGCTGAAGCAAGGAGGTGGTAATATTGAACACTGGAGTGGGTGTTATAGAAGAAACTTGAGTGTAATGCACATTAATGTACTAGAACAGGGAAATATCAGGTAGGTCGGCCGGGAGACGCAAGTTAGCCGTCTTACCATTTTTTGTAGCTGAGAGACAGAAGGGAAACCGCCATCTGTAAACGATGCTATGGCGTCTAAGTTCCTCCAAAAGAGGTTTGAGTATGCGCCTGTTTTGTAAAGTTATTGGAGACAAGTCCTGAAAAAGCTTTATCTCAGACTCGTTAAAAAGGATTGCGTCTTGACCGCGTGCTTTTTGCATAATTTCTTCTTTCAAGCTGAAGTCTGTGATACAGCAAATTACGTCTCTAGGTGGTTCATCATCGAATCTTCTGAGTTTCAGTGCACGATGAGCACGGTCCATAGTAATGGGAGAGTCCGAGTCTCTACCGAGGAGGTTGTTAAAGATAGATAATAAAGCTGATCTTACTTGTTCTGGTGCGATGGTTTCAGGGAGGCCTCTCACTCTGATGTTATGTCTCCGGCCTCTGTTGTTGAGATCTTCAAGCTTTCTGTTAAACTCCATCATGCGGAGATCTTGCTTATTAGAGGAGGTTTGGAGTGTTCCAACTTGTTTGGTGAGGTCTACTTCGCGTTGTTCCAGTGAGCTTACCCTGGATGCAATGCTCGTCACCTCCTCCCTCAGATCCGAGATGGCGGCGGTAAATGTTCTTTTGATGTCCGCCGCTATGTCTTGCATAATTGAGGTGGTGGGTATATCTTTGAGCATGTCGACCACTATTCCTCCTGCTGGAGCTGCTCCTTGCTGTGTTGCGCAGGTCTGATCTGAAGTATCAGCGGGAGCGGGCGCCATATTGGATACCGCCGCTGTAGTAGGCCCCGATTTCTGAGGCTTGAAAATGCTGGGTATCTGGCGATTAGGGAGTGTTCCTTGGTCGCCGGATTGTTTAAAGGTTCCTGCAGACTTATTTTGGCTTTTCTGCATCGTGCGAGGTGCTTGGGTTAGGCCGTGTGAGGGGGTTCAGTGGAGGAGCTTCACTCTCACGCAGCCATCTTGTCTGAGCCCAAGCCACGCCCCTTCCCCGATCAATTTCATGCTGGAATCTTTTGGGAAGTGAACATGTGTGCCGCCTCGCTGCTGTTTCCTAGTGTGCATGTGTGCGTTTATCCATTACCTGTCCTGTGTCGCGGTGCTCAACCGTCGTCCGCATCTGCTGCTCTTCCAGCCACGCCCCCTGTGCCTGTGTGATGTCAGACACGTGCCAGCGGCGTGTATGGGGCTAATGGAAAAGCGATGGACGTGCACCGTGACACAGGACAGGTAATCCTCTATAATAAAACCCCTAGGTCACGCTGTCCCTGTGTAGCTGGGTCCGTGCTTTTTGCTACTGCGCATGTGCGCAACACGGACCCGGCCTCACAGAGACAGGAGGACGGGGCCAGGGAGCCGAGCGGGTGGCGTGTGAGCGGGCTGCCGGGTGTGCGGCGTGTGAGCGGGCGGCCGGGTATGGGCGCGTGTCGGACGCACATGGTGGTGGGAGGCGGGCGCGCACGCTGCAAAAAACCACAGACCTAGAGCCCGTTTTTAAACGGGCTTAGGTCCACTAGTGTTATATAAATACACACAGATGCACATCTATACACTGGGAAAACAGGGCCGAGTTTTCATCATAAACATACAGACTGGTGACAGCGCTCATGGATGCATCTGATTGCAAGCCTACAAAGGCAATGCAGAGCCCCTCTGGAACTAAATACACGCCCTGAATGCAAAGCAGATTCAAATTGTGCACTAATTCTAGTCTAAAGCTTTTTGAAGTGATTTTGAAACAGTGAATGCAGTTGGCCACTAGTATACTTACATTCAATTCATACAGCAGGAGGAATGGCAGCGCTTTCAAAACTCATACCTGAATGATTTTTTTTTTGCATAGATGTGCAGAGCTCCAATAACTACTGGACTAAAGTACACACCAACACTCATTGCAGGAACAAAGGGGGGGACATAGCTTCAGTGTGGGGTGAACCAATACCTGAATGATTTATCTGCCATGATGTGCAGAGCTCCAATAACTACTGGACTAAAGTACACACCAACACTCATTGCAGGCACAAAAAAGGGGGGGGGGGGAATAGCTTCAGTAAGGGGTGAACCCAGGTTTTCATCATGTTCATCGCTTGTCCCAATATAGCTTGCTGTTCCTGCTGTGCACCTGATCCAGCAAGTCGGCCCTACATCGTGTATGGAGCTAATGGAAAAGCAGCAGATACGGACGATGGACGAGCACCGAGACACAGGACAGGTAATGTATAAATGCACACATGTACATTTATACACTGAGGACACAGCTCAGAGGGTTTCATCGCTCCCTGCTACCGCCACACACCCTATCGAGGAAGTGGGCCCTACACCTTGCAGCATGTCCAACCAATTCATGCACCAATTTCAGCATAAAATTGGTTGCATCGCCGATCATGCCTGTACTTGGTGGCATCAATTTTCATCTGATTTGATTATAATAATCAAATCGGATAGTCGATTGCCCGCCAAGTTGCCTGATGTATGGCCACCTTTATGGATTATCCGTAACCATATGGTTACATTTGTGCGCTTGTGACTTCTGTAACAGCCACAGACGAATTGTTAAAACTGTTGTGGTCACTGGCTTATTGTGGAGGGAAACCGCTGCCAGATTATGTGTATGTTGGAGGGAAACCGCTGCCAGATTACCTGTAGTTTGGGTGAAATGCTGTCAGATTATGTGTATTTTGGGGCAGGGCCGGCTCTAGACTTTTTGCTGCCTGAGACAAACTTGTGAGGCTGCCACCCCCCAACAGGTAGTAACATTGACCCCAGTATAGGCGGCCTGGAGGGGGAGCAGCCAGGAAGGGGGAGCAGCGGGCACAGCGGTGGGGAGGGGGGGTCAGACCCCCCCTACCTCACCTGGGGCTCCCCCGATCACGCTCCCCCTCCAGCTATTTTCCCAGCATTAGAAGTCAGCAGTGAGCAGGCCGGGCAGCAATGACTCACCTTCCTTCTTCCATTCCAGCATTGCGTTCCACCACCGTGTCACTTCCTGCAATGACGCTCTCTGGTCAGTGGACTTCACTATCCGCCCCGCACCCGATCAACCACGATAGCCCAACATCTTGCAGCATGTGCAATCGATACAAACAACCAATTTTTCACCCAGCCTGAAATTGGTCGCATCGTGAATCGGGGATACTCTTGGCGGCATCGATTTTCATCCGATTCCTAAATAATCGGATGGTCGATTGACTGCCAAGTGGATAGCTGTATGGCCACCTTTAAGCCTGGTACATAACATTAATTTTGACTGGCCAATCACCGAGGAATGTTACCACCTCCATGTAGTGTGAGGGTTACTCACACCATCTGCTCATAGCATTCACTATCTGCTGACCCAAATACCACACAGCAGTGGTAACATTGGATGTGTGTACAGGCTTTAGAGTGCAGACACACATCCTATGTGGTGTTTATAGAGCACTGACCTCTATCCGCAGCATGTTTACAGAGTATATGGGTGCATTCACACATCTCATTTCCATTGGCTGGCCTATTTTACCACCTCCATGTAGTATGGGGGGTCAGCGGATTATGAACATTGGTTGCATAAACGCCCATACTACAGTAACATGGTAAAATTGGCCAAACATTGTCCAATCAAAATTGGATATTTGTATGCACCCTAACACTGGGCCTTGCAGAAGTCAAAATGTACTGTAAACTCTAGGATTGAGAGGTTTACATATTAGAATGGAGCCTGTGTAGGGCTGCCTTAAAGGACAACTGTGAAAGTGAGGATATGGGGGCTGCCATTATTGTTTTCTTTTAAAGGGGAACTGAAGAGAGAGGTATATGGAGGCTGCCATGTTTATTTTCATTTAAGCAATACCAGTTGCCTGGCAGCCCTGCTGATCCTCTGCCTTTAATACTATTAGCCATAGCCCCTGAACAAGCATGCAGCAGATCAGGTGTTTTAGACTTTAAAGTCAGATCTGACAAGATTAGCTCCATGCTTGTTTCTGGTGTTATTCAGATACTACTGCAGAGAAATAGACCAGCAGGGCTGCCACTGCAACTGGTATTGATTAACTTCCTTGCCGTTCTAATTAATCCGGCAAGGAGGCAGCACAGAACTTTTTTTTTTTTTTTTTTTTTTTTTATATCGTGATAGCCGCTGAGCGGCGGCATCCCCCCACCCACCCGTTCAGAACGGGATTTTCTGCAGGGCTTCCCCGGTCGCCATGGCGACGGGGGCGGGATGACGTCACCGCCGTCATGGACGTCGGGACATCACAGGGAATCACGATCCGCCCCTCAGCGCTGCCTGGCACTGATTGGCCAGGCTGCGCAGGAATCTGGGGGGGGGGTGGCTCGGCGCGGCGGGTAGCGGCGAATCGGCGGTGAGCGGCGGCGATCGCGTACTACACGCAGCTAGCAAAGTGCTAGCTGCGTGTAGGAAAACAAAATTATGCAAATCGGCCCAGCGGGGCCTGAGAAATCCTCCTGCGCAGGTTACCCCGAGCTCGGGATAACCGGCAAGGAGGTTAAAAGGAAATAAATATGGCAGCCTCCATATACCTCTTACTTCAGTTCCCCTTTAAACAATACCAGTTGCCTGGCTATCCTGTTGCATACTTGTTCAGGGTCTATTGCTGAAAGTATTATGTTGGGAATACACTGTGATTTGTTTTTGTTTTTTTTGGGGGGGGGGGCAGATTTACTTGCCAATCTATTTTCCGATTGTTTTTCTGATCGATTTCCATTCAACTTTATGAGAAAGTCGATCAGAAATAAGATCAAAAACAGATCGGATCTGTCAGAAATTATCTGTTGTGCTATCTATCTGCTGAACAAACTCATGGTGTATTCCCAGTATTAGAGGCAGAGGATCAGCAGGATGGCCAGGCAACTGGTATTGCTAATAAGGAAATAAGTATGGCAGCCTCCATATACCTCTCACTTCAGTTGTCCTTTAAGACATTGTTCATACGAAGGGTTATTATTTATAAAGCACCAACATCTTCCGTGGTGCTGTACAGATTGCGTTGCAGAGTATGGTGGGCATGGTAAATGAATGCACTACTGCAAGCAGCTGGGATAGTTTACAAGGAAATAAATATGGCAGCCTCCATATCCCTGTAGCTTCAGGTTCCCTTTAAAGACATTGGCTTTGATCCAATTCCCTTTCTCTCCTGGGTCATAGCTTCACATTATAAATAAAATGACTTTGAAAGGACACCCAAAGCGAAAATGAACTAATGAAGTAAAGGACTGTATCTATCTTCCTTCTCCTAAAAATGACTTTTTAAGATATTCCACAGTTTTATTTTATGTTTAAATCTACTTTTTGAGTCTTAAAGGGAAACTTAAGGCTGAAAAAAAAAAATGTCTTTTACTCACCTGAGGCTCCCCTCAGCCTCCTGCAGCTGAACGGTGCCCTCGCCGGGTCCCTCCGATACCCCTGGACTCGCCGGCGGCCACTTCCGGTTTGGCCATCACCGGCCGACAGGCTGGGAACGCGGCTGATTAGCCGTGTTCCCGGCCGCAATAGCATTATAGAGGGCGCTATTGCGGCCGGGAACGTGGGTAATCAGCCGCGTTCCCAGCCTGTCGGCCGGTGACGGCCAAACCGGAAGTGGCCGCCGGCGAGTCCAGGGGTATCGGAGGGACCCGGCGAGGGCACCGTTCAGCTGCAGGAGGCTGAGGGGAGCCTCAGGTGAGTAAAAGACTTTTTTTTTTTTTTCAGCCTTAAGTTTCCCTTTAACTGTTTTATTGTTTTTGCTCAATGACACATTCATTGAAGTATGCCAGAGCTAAAATCTATGAACTATTGACCATTTTTACCTCTTTCCTGCTCTCAGAAGCAATTTTCTGCTTGGAAAGTGTTTTATAGTTTGAATTTCTTATCAGTGAAGGTCACACTGTAGTCACTTCCTGTCTGAGTCAGGAATGAGTCAGCCACTTACATACCTGATATTTAACTATTTCAGGCAGAGAAAGAAAACAAGGAACACAGCCTAGTTATTTGTGTGCTTGGCACTGTACATACCTATGTCTATCTCATCATATAACACGTCACTTCGGGTATCCTTTAAGTCTCCAGCAAGAATCATTTTGACAGTCATTTTTCACCTACTTTTTTTTATACATTTTCAATGGTAGATTGCTGAAAAGTTATTCCAAACAGAAGATGAGAAATGATCTCTTAGGGGAAAACTTAGGAGAAAAATGTGAATTGTGTATGGCCCCTTGTCATCTAAAGCACTGAAATAACTCTGCAATGCGAATTGTCAATATTATTGTCTACACAGCATTGCCCGCCAGCTGCTCCTCCCACTCCTCCCTTGCCCCGCCTTCACACACAGAAGCCCATTGTGTTACTACTATAGCTGTATTAATGAGTATGTCATGTTTTATCCTGGCACAGATGAGGATTTTGCCTCCGCTGCAGCTGTAAGTATAAAGGCGCGAGTGGAAGACAAAGAGGGAGAAGGAGGAGAAGCGAATGATTCCCAGGGCAGGAGGTGAGCTATTGTTGCACCTGGGTATATTTCTGCAGGGAGAGATACAAGATGGTCGGGAGACACTAAGAAATCCAACTTGTACATTTCATGCAAATTATATGCGGCCTGAAATTGGACCAATCAAACTCACTTCCTGCTGAATTTGATTGGCCCATTTCAAATCTGCGTTAAATTTGCATGCAAGCATGGATGATAATATCCTCACCAATCATCTAAAGGTGACCATACACCATCAGACACGCTTAATAAATCAGACCTTAGGCTCCATAAAAACATTGTGTCTAATGAAATCTATTAATGTAAAGAGAAATTAAAATAAAAAGTCATATACAGGATCTTCTCAAAAAATTAGCATATTGTGATAAAGTTCATTATTTTCTGTAATGTATTGATAAACATTAGACTTTGATATATTTTAGATTCAAATACACACAACTGAAGTAGTTCAAGCCTTTTATTGTTTTAATATTGATGATTTTGGCCTACAGCTCATGAAAACCCAAATTTCCTATCTCAAAAAATTAGCATATTTTATCCGACCAATAAAAGAAAAGTGTTTTTAAAACAAAAAAAGTCAACCTTCAAATAATTATGTTCAGTTATGCACTCAATACTTGGTCGGGAATCCTTTTGCAGAAATGACTGCTTCAATGCTTCAATCGAGAAGGGTGTGTGGGCGGGACTGTGTAAGCGCAGTAGGCATCGGTAGTGCGAGATCGAGAAGGGTGTGTGGGCGGGACTGTGCAAGCGCAGTAAGCATCGGGAGCTCGATCAAGAAGGGTGTGTGGGCGGGACTGTGTAAGCGCAGTAGGCATCAGGAGCGCGATTGTGAAGGGTGTGTGGGCGGGATTGTGTAAGCGCAGAAGGCATCGGGAGAGCGATCGGGAAGGGTGTGTGGGCGGGATTGTGTAAGCGCAGAAGGCATCGGTAGCGCGAGATCGAGAAGGGTGTGTGGGCGGGATTGTGTAAGCGAAGAAGGCATCGGGAGAGCGATCGAGAAAGGTGTGTGGGCAGGACTGTGTAAGCGCAGTAGGCATCAGGAGCGCGATCGTGAAGGGTGTGTGGGCGGGACTGTGTAAGCGCAGTAGGCATCGGGAGCGCGATTGTGAAGGGTGTGTGGGCGGGACTGTGTAAGCGCAGTAGGCGTTCCAGTTGCAGAACTTATGGAGCTGCCAGCTGGAGAATAGAGAGGACCCATAGAATGCCCGGAGGACATCCCGGACTGGGGGGTGGAAGAATCCCCAGCTAAATCCCAAGGTTTGAGTCCAGTTTAATCATTTACCTGATGGAAGGTCACATCTAATAATATATGTTACCTGAAGCCCTTAAAGCAAATGTGAATTTAGAGGAATATGGAGGCTGCCATATTGTATTTCCTTTTAAACAATGCAGATTGCCTGCCTGTCCTGCTGCTGATCTGCCTCTAATACTTTTAGCCACAGCCCCTGAACAAGCATGCAGCAGATCAGGTGCTCTGACTGAAGTGTGACTGGATTAGCTGCATGCTTACTACAGGTGTGTGATTCAGACACTACTGATGCCTTGTCTGGCCAGTATTTCAGTTAAGAAATGATCAGTCCCGACTGTCTCGGTAATGGTGCCCATACATGGTACAATTTTTTTCATCCAGTCTAACCATTTCTATGTAATATAAGGGAACTGCCTAAATTATACTTTCAGTACATTCACTTAATTTACCCTTATACTACATAGAAATGGTAAGACTGGATGAAAAAAGTTGTACCATGTATGGGCACCATAATGCTGGGAATACACGGCTCGATAGATAATTTCCGACATGTCCGATCTCCCGCCCGATCGCTTCACCGCTCAATTCCGCATTGAAGACAATGCAAAAAGATACGAAAAACGAGGGGAAGAGAATCGCCTGTGGAATTAAGTGGGAAATCGAGCGGCAAAACGTGAGCCATGTATGCCCAGCATAAGGCCTCTTTTCCACGGACTGTTGATAGGCAGTGGAATGCCTCTCAAACTCTCACAGCTGCTCGCTGCCTGGCAACTGCTCCCTGCTGCCTGGCAACTGCTCGCTTCTGCCTGGCAACTGCTCACTGCTGCCTGGCAACTGCTCGCTGAGCACACAGTTCAACAGTCTGTGGCAAAGAGACTTTAGACATCTAAATATTGTACAGGTGTCCCAGCATCACTGAATTCCCCTCGGGCAAACCAGCAGCTAACTCTTACCCAATACCGCTTGTTCTTGTAGAATCCTCAATGAAAGTGCCTTCAGCACTGTGCCCCCCCCCCCCTCCTCCCCTACCACAACCACAAGACAGAACTCACTGCTCAGCCCACCAGCATGTCTATACAACTCTCAATCCTTCACAGCTTAACCTATAGTAATTCCCAATTATTGGTTTGAGTAACAATTATAGCAGGTGTGTGCATTAAGTGCACCTGACCTGACAGAGATATGGAGGTTGCCAAATGTATTTCCTTTTAAACAATACCCATTACCTGGCTATCCTGCTGATCCTGTGCCGCTAATACGTTTAGCTGTACCTCCTGATCAAGCATGCAGATCAGATGTTTCTGGCAGAAGGGTAAATTAATTAGCTACCTATTTGTTTCAGGTGTGTTATCCAGACACAATTGCAGTCAAAGAGATCAGCAGGACAGCCAGGCAACTGGTATTGTTTTACGGACAGGAGCGAGGTCTACTTACCTGGGGCTTCCTCCAGCCCCTGGCAGCCTATGTGTCCCTCGCCGCAGCTCCAGTGTCCCGGGGATCCCCTCCATTGCAGATGCCAACATAGCCAGGTTTGCATCTTCTGCACCAGCACGAGTGCGCGGCAGCACCGCTCGCAATCACTCTCACGTGGCTTGAAGTGTTCTGCGCAGGCGCCGAAGTACTGCACCTGCGCAGAACGCTCCAGGAGATGTAACTGGATACACTTTGCATAGCAGAGGGAAAGTCCAGTACTCTGCAAAGGAAATTAACATCTTAAGAGGTATGCTGACACTGTGTCAGGCATACCGCTCGCTACAAGGAAGAATCAAATACATTAATGCCCCCACAAGGTTTAGCTAGCACTTGGCTAGCTAGTATAAGTAGCCGGCACCCCCCGATCCCACCACTTAATACATCACTGAGCCTGGCTCCAGTGATCAGCGCAGCCTCCCCGCACAGCTCCGGTCTCTCTATGGGGAGGATCGGGTCTGCGCATGCGGTCATGTACGATCCTCCCTATAGAGAAGACCGGAACTGTGCGGGGAGGCTGCGCCGAACGCTGGAGCCAGGCTGGGTGATGTATAAGTGGGTGGATCAGGGGATCGGGGGCGATCGGAGGGTGCCGGCTACTTTTACTAGCTAGCCTAGTGCTCGCTAAACCTTGTGGGGGCATTAAATCTATTAGTTCTTCCTGGGGACTGTAAAGCTGCAAAACCTCCTGAGCGGCACAACGCTCAGGAGGTTCAATACAATGCATACTATTTACATAAGATAGTATTTCACACACACAGCAGACAGACTATGGACAAAATGCAGGGCTGTGGAGTCGGTCCAAAAATCCACCGACTCCGACTCCGACTCCTCAGTTTAGGATTCCACCGACTCCGACTCCGACTCCACGACTCCGACTCCTCTAATTTGCATATTACAATTTTGTTGATTAAAAGTATGTAACATGAAATTCGTCTCTTAACTGCCAATGCTTAGGAATTTTACAAGACAACTGAAGTGAGAAGGATATGTAGACTACTATATTTATTCCCTTTAGACTAAAACTAGTCCTTGGTAAGAGTACTTGTAAAAGGTACAAACCGGAACAAAGAACATCTATCAGGCCCTAGGCAATGTAAGTGTGGGTACATGTAAGAATGATGTGCAGGTATTCTGCAGGGGAATGAGGAGATTGTAAACAGACAACACCTCTGTGTTCAATGTGCACAGCATTCTCAGTGGATTCCCTGCAGCTCTGTGGGGAGTGCATATGTAGAGTATAGTACTACTGTGTAACAAAGTAAACCTGAGACAGATGAAATTAAAGTTTTATACATAACTGGGGCTTCCTCCAGCCGCCTTCAGGATAATCAGTCCCTCGTTGTCCTCCTCCACCACCTGGATCTTCTGCTATGAGTCCAGGTACTTGAGCCAGTCAAGCGTAGTGCACATGCACACACTCCGCCGCCAGGAGCATACTACACCTGTGCAGCACTATTGCGCAGGTGCAGAATGTTCCTGGCTGTGGGAGCGGCATGCGGCCGGACAGCGCTGACTGGCTGAATTACCAGGACTCATAGCAGAAGATCCGGGTGGTGGAAGACAGTGAGGGACTGATTAGCCTGAAGGGGGCTGGAGGAAGCCCCAGGTATGTATAAAACTTTACTTTTCACCCGTCTCAGTTTCCCTTTAATTTGTAGTCACCAAACCAAATTTTAATAACATATCAAATTATTTGATTTCATCAGCAAAGGGAGTGCATACATTTGCATAAATCAGCATCAATGCAGAATTATTTCCATCTCGTTGACCATCTCTATATAGTGACATGGCTAACCATCAGGCTTTATACTTACAGCATAGATGTTATTTAGTGTATATAAGAGATTCCTGTGTACACATCATATATACAGTCACAATCAGATATGTATATCTGACTTGAAAAATACGGGGACTGCTTTATTGAAGCAGCACAAGTAACTAATTTTGATTGGTTTATTTCATTTTTGTAGACTAAGCACAGCTATTACTGTATATATACTGTATATATACATTATTTTTAATGACTATTATCTGAGAAATAGAACATTTTATCATATTTTCTATTTTAATTACAGTTACAAATTCATTAGGAGTCGGAGTCGGAGTCGGTGCATTTTTTCCCGACTCCGACTCCAGGCACCCAAAATTGCCCGACTCCACGACTCCGACTCCACGACTCCGACTCCGACTCCACAGCCCTGACAAAATGGATGCCACATAAGGTCTACTACTAGTGATGATGGCTCCCCTGTCCAGTATATGCCACACCCATGCTGTTGTTTATCCCCTGCCATTTGGTCCTACTGATTGTCTTTAATCATTGTGTAGCTCAATAAAAGATTGTCAGTTTTCATGAATTGCAACGTGGTGCTGTGTATCGAGGCCTTGCTTTCTTATATAGTGTTACATTCTCTGCTCATCATGACAGTGAAGGGCTCCCTATTTTATATACAGAAGCCGTTCACACTTGTCAGTCTGCAATGGAGCTGTGAGATGTGTTGCGGTAAGCGGGACGCACTTCTGTGCAGTCGGAGACAATCCTGGGCAGGCTGATGTGTTCCTACATACAGCCTATGAGGGTAATGCATCTGCTTCAGGCTACAGCTGGATTACAGCGGACACTACACTGTCCCCTCCCCCAGGCTGATGTGTTCCTCCATATAGCCTATGAGGGTAACGCATCTGCCCCAGGCTACAGCTGGACCACAGCGTACACTACACTGTCCCCTCCCCCAGGCTGATGCGTTTCTACATATAGCCTATGAGGGTAATGCATCTGCTTCAGGCTACAGCTGGATTACAGCGGACACTACACTGTCCCCTCCCCCAGGCTGATGTGTTCCTCCATATAGCCTATGAGGGTAATGCATCTGCCCCAGGCTACAGCTGGACTACAGCGGACACTACACTGTCCCCTCCCCCAGGCTGATACATTCCTACATATAGCCTATGAGGGTAATGCATCTGCTTCAGGCTACAGCTGGACCACAGCGGACACTACACTGTCCCCTCCCCCAGGCTGATACATTCCTACATATAACCTATGAGGGTAATGCATCTGCTTCAGGCTACAGCTGGACCACAGCGGACACTACACTGTCCCCTCCCCCAGGCTGATGCGTTTCTCCATACAGCCTATGAGGGTAACACACAAAATTTGATAGGAAGGGACCACAAGGTGGATGATGCATACCAAAAAATGCACATACAGCAAGAATATTTTTATCAAACTTTATTAATATCCAAATATAAAAATTTAAAAATTGCCCAAATCTCAATATCTGACTACCCTCTAATTTCCAAATGGGGAGCTCCCTACATACATGCCAGCCACACATACCAAGCATCAGGGCCCCTTAATTGCATACACTGGGGTGCACCTCGATACACAACACGATGGATCATACGTGGGTAAAGATATTGATTCAATGGAAGTTCCTCCTCACATATACAGTGGTGTGAAAAACTATTTGCCCCCTTCCTGATTTCTTATTCTTTTGCATGTTTGTCACACTTAAATGTTTCTGCTCATCAAAACCCGTTAACTATTAGTCAAAGATAACATAAATGAACACAAAATGCAGTTTTAAATGATGGTTTTTATTATTTAGTGAGAAAAAAAACTCCAAATCTACATGGCCCTGTGTGAAAAAGTGATTGCCCCTCTTGTTAAAAAATAACTTAACTGTGGTTTATCACACCTGAGTTCAATTTCTGTAGTCACCCCCAGGCCTGATTACTGCCACACCTGTTTCAATCAAGAAATCACTTAAATAGGAGCTATCTGACACAGAGAAGTAGACCAAAAGCACCTCAAAAGCTAGACATCATGCCAAGATACAAAGAAATTCATGAACAAATGAGAACAAAAGTATTGTAATTGAGATCTATCAGTCTGGTAAAGGTTATAAAGCCATTTCTAAAGCTTTGGGACTCCAGCGAACCACAGTGAGAGCCATTATCCACAAATGGCAAAAACATGGAACAGTGATGAACCTCCCCAGGAGTGGCCGGCCGACCAATATTACCCCAAGAGAGCAGAGAAAACTCATCCGAGAGGCCACAAAAGACCCCAGGACAACATCTAAAGAACTGCAGGCCTCACTTGCCTCAATTAAGGTCAGTGTTCACGACTCCACCATAAGAAAGAGACTGGGCAAAAACGGCCTGCATGGCAGATATCCAAGGCGCAAACCACTTTTAAGCAAAAAGAACATTAAAGAGACTCCGTAACAAAAATTGCATCCTGTTTTTTTATCATCCTACAAGTTCCAAAAGCTATTCTAATGTGTTCTGGCTTACTGCAACACGTTCTACTATCACCATCTCTGTAATAAATCAACTTATCTCTCTCTTGTCAGACTTGTCAGGCCTGTGTCTGGAAGGCTGCCAAGTTCTTCAGTGTTGTGGTTCTGCTATGAACTCTCCCATCCAGGCCTCTCTGCACACTGCCTATGTGATATTTAGATCAGTGCAGCTTCTCTCTGTTCTATTATCTTTTACAAGCTGGATAAATCCTCCTCTGAGCTGGCTGGGCTTTCACATACTGAGGAATTACATACAGGCACAGCTGTCTGCACTCTGCAGGAAGAAATAGCCTGACACTTCAGTGGAAGATAGCTGCAGGGGGAAATAAACACACAAATGATCCCTTGAGATTCAAAAGGATGGCTGTATACAGCCTGCTTGTGTATGGATGTATTTTCTATGTGTGGACATACTGTACATCAATCTACTTCCTGTTTTGGTGGCCATTTTGTTTGTTTATAAACAAACTTTTTAAAACTGTTTTTAACCACTTTTAATGCGGTGAGGAGCGGCGAAATTGTGACAGAGGGTAATAGGAGATGTCCCCTAACGCACTGGTATGTTTACTTTTGTGTGATTTTAACAATACAGATTCTCTTTAAGGCTCGTCTCAATTTTGCTAAAAAACATCTCAATGATTGCCAAGACTTTGGGGAAAATACCTTGTGGACTGACGAGACATAAGTTGAACTTTTTGGAAGGTGCGTGTCCCGTTACATCTGGCGTAGAAGTAACACAGCATTTCAGCAAAAGAACATCATACCAACAGTAAAATATGGTGGTGGTAGTGTGATGGTCTGGGGTTGTTTTGCTGCTTCAGGACCTGGAAGGCTTGCTGTGATAGATGGAACCATGAATTCTACTGTCTACCAAAAAATCCTGAAGGAGAATGTCCGGCCATCTGTTCGTCA